>NC_079189.1:463670307-463970307 GCF_029499605.1 Hyla sarda
CCTTTCAGGCCGATAGCCGATAACTTTTACCGATATTCTGGTATAAGTTATCGGCTATTTCCCCTCCCACCACCACCCCACCCGGCCCCCCAGAAGCCACTGCAGATCAATGATTTAAAGCGGGCACTTTAAATTAATGAACTGCAGTGGCTTTTGCGGAGCCAGAGACCGCTGCCGCCACCCGCTTCTCTCCCCCTGCCTTTCCTGGGGTCCTCCCTAGTCCAACCACCAGCGCCGCTGCCCCATTGCCTCCCCCATCCTCGGTTGTATAATTGCCTGTTCCCTGGGGCCCGGGGTCCGCACTACTTCTGGCTCCGGCGGCGTCCTGAGCTGTCACTGTGCGCACTGATTGTGACGTCACGTTGAGGACGTCACTTGTCTTTGTGCTGAGTAGGGCAGGAGCCATAAGTAGCGCGGACCTCGGGCCCTGGGAACAGGTAATTATAAAAGCGGAGATGGGGGAGGCAATGGGGCAGCGGCGGTCTCTGGTCGGGGCAGTAGCGGCATGTAATTGCCGATATCGATAATGTCCAAAATCGTGAATATCGGCCAAACCAATTATCGGTCGGTCGATCCCTAGTTCACACTACGATTTCATGCTATGGCTGCCGGATCCGGTTGGGGGAGTGAAAACCGGGCGCTCCCGTATCCGAGCATCTAATTAATTTCAATGAGACGATCGGAGTCAAACTGTGACTCCGGTCGGCACATTTTTGCGCCGTATCCGGTTTTCTGACCGGACCTAAAAATGCGGCACACCACAGTTTTACCAGAAAAGACCATTGTTTGCTGAAACTATTTTATGCTGAGACTCAAATATACACATTTTTTAACCAATGTATATTACAAATATAGATATAATGGTATTGTCTACATTATATAACAAGTTTTTGTTGACAACAGGTACACTAACATACTTGTGAATAGAGGTAGAAATTCACTGTAAATCTGAATGTATTAATAGAGATTTGAGCTCTCAGAACAGAATACAGTATGCTACGGATACTTGAATCCTTGCAGTTTTATTTCTACTTCATGTATTGTATATTTTCACTGTAAAAAGGTAATGGTTGCACAACACATGACGTATTACAACACATTTCTTCTGCAATGAAGGAGATCTCTGAACTTTGATACCTTACAAATGATGAATAATGAAATTACAGATCGACCGATATTGATTTTTTAGGGCAGATACCGATAATCTGTGAACTTTGAGGCAGATAGCCGATAACTTATACCGATATTCCGGGAGTGATCTTTTCCATTGCAGCGCTATATGTGAATGGTATATCAGAACGCATCCAGCAGCCGCCCAGACGATGATGCTGACAGATATACTATTCATTCATAGATCCGGCGGCTGCATATCTGTCAGCATCATCGTCCGGGCGGCTGCTGGATGCGTTCTGATAAACCATTCACATATAACGCTGCAATGGAAAATTAAGACAAATGCGCCAGCGGGGTCACATTATGTGCTGGCGGGGGGTATAGATATATACATATAAATGCGCTGGCGGGGTCATATTTTAAATTAATGCGCTGGCGGGGGTCATATTTTGAATTAATGCGCTGGCGGGGGTATATATTTTTATAAATGCGCCAACAGGAGGCATATTATAAATGCGCTGGGGGGCTAGATATATATAGCGCTCTATGCCCCCCCTGCAGCACTATATATCTTCCCCCCCCCCCCACAACACTTTTAATATACATATCTCCCCCCACATTGTCCATTTTAAAAACCCCGCGGGAGCCCTGAATGGCTCCTCAGTACCGGCCATTCAGGGCTCCCAGCGGGAAACTTAAAAATGGAAATAAAAAATACATCATGATCGCAGGGTTGAGGACCATGCTTCCCACTCCTACTGAGCGCTCAAATGACAGGCGCCTATGAATATTTAAATCTAACCGGCAGGCCCGCCTCAAAGCACAAGTCAGCGCTGGAAGAGGGGGACCTTCGGGAGATCGAGGGTCTGGACTGCAGGTAGGTATAGAAATCCAAGACCTCACATCGGTCTCCTGTAACCCAGTGTATCGGGTTAGAGTGTGAGTGAATGGGTGACCCTTTTCCTTTAAAACATTTACAACATTTTAGAGAGCAACATCTGTGATGACAATTCCTTAAAATATACTTAAAAAGTCAAACAACCTTGCAAATCGTATTTCATATCAGCATTATTTTGTCGTGATAATCTGCTGGCCGTCCTTGAAGACATGAACAGAAAGAAGAATACACTACCAAAAGTCACTGTAAAATAAGGGAGCCACAGGACCTACAAAGGTTACTGCTATAAGGCTGGATTCACTTGGCCTGATCACAGGTCTAATGATCTGAACAGACACATTGGAGAAGAGAAGTACAATGACCGCACACAGGGCCCCAATGGACTTTTCTATGTAACTATTTAACTTAACCATAATGCCAATGAAGTTTTGGTTGACATCCACGGTAAAATGTCGCTAGTGTTGTACATACAATATATACTGCAACAGAAAATCATTGCCGCCCTGTCAGCAGACCCCTCTTCTGCTTTGGGCTGTCTATTGTGGGGGCCATGCGGAGCAAGTCCCCCAGTAGGTACAACTAGTAAAATTGTTTATCCAGTACTCTTTGTATAAAACAGCACATAACACTTTCCTATTAGCAAACTTTTAGCTGCCCATAACCATAAAACAGCACAAAGGAGGCCGAGACAATGTCCACAGATCAGCATATACATAGGAGGTTGGAACTAAGGTAGGTTAAGTAAGGAGGTTCTTCAAACCAAGAAGGTGACGGTAAATCTCTAAGATACAATCACTATCTGGTTCCTGGGGGTTCAATCACTGGCATCCCCCTCCCACTAATCTTAAGTATAAGGGGTTGCAGGCTGGTTTAGTGCTGTAGTGTCTTCATACCTTTCTTCACCCGCACAGTAGGTGTCCCCACAATTCCTGACGGGAAGGTGGGGGACTAATCCGTACATGCTGACAGACTTATGTGCCGAAAGATCTAGCATCGTGAAACTATGAAACATTGCCATATTTGGTATATTACAATGGGCACAAACAGGATGATGACATGAACTTTGGATGCTGCAGCAACTCTTTGCTTCTTGTGTTAAAGGAATACTCCGGTGGAATATTTTTGAAATCAACTGGTGCCAGAAAGTTAAACATATTTGTAAATTACTTCTACTAAAAAAATCTTAATCCTTCCAGTAGCTGCTGAATACTATAGAGGAAATTCTTTTCTTTTTGGAACACAGAGCTCTCTTCTGACCTCATGAGGACAGTGCTCTCTGCTGATGTTTGCTATGGGGATTTTCTCCTATTCTGGACAGTTCTTAAAATGGACATAGATGTCAGCAGAGAGCACTGTGTTCCAAAAAGTAAATAATGTCCTCTGTAGTATTCAGCAACTAATAAGTACTGGAAGGATTAAGATCTTTTAATAGAAGCAATTTACAAATCTGTAACTTTCTGGCACCAGTTGATAAAAAATAAATAAAGTTTTCCACCCTAGTACCACTTTAAGACCACATTCGCCTAAATGGCCAGATACCAGTCCAAGCACAACCATGACGTGAAGTGATAGGATCATAGTCTCCTATGATGCTTACAGCTTGGATCAATAGACCTGCAGTCAGGCTACGACTTGTGTAACAGAAACAAACAGGTACATATGACAGCCATGTGAATGCAGCCACAGGCAGAGTTTAGGGGTCCCCTTACCAAACTGGGTGCATCTGCTTACTGCCTGCAGCCCTAAGGTGATTGTGAGGCACCGTAGCAGAGATATTCTCCCATAATAGCATTGTTTCTAGGGGAGATTTAGCAAAACCTGTGCAGAGGTAAAGTTGCTGAGTTGCCCATAGCAACTAGATTGCCTTTTATTTTTGACAAGGCCTCTGAAAAATAAAAAGCGATCTGATTGGTTGCTATGGGCAACATTACCTCTGCACAGGTTTTGATAAATCTCCCCCCGTCTCTGAAATTCAGAATCCACTGGAGCATAGAACGACTTCTATTTCTTCTGGATTCAGACGGCTGTGGTTGTTACACCTGACTTTCTCAGCTACTCAGATTAGAAGTGTTTTTGCCACCCTAAAAAAATATGGCAGATTGCCAAGATATACCATCATTTCCTCATTGCAGGGAGGCTTGGCTTTTTCAGAATAATTGATGTCATCCACTGTGCAGGGAACTACAACTTCAGTAGAAGGGTACGGCCATACACAGCAGACGTGAAGCAGATTTATCAAAGCAAGTACAGTGTAGAAATATGTATTCCCTATCCGAAGGATATGTGCATGATCGTGGGGGTCCGACTGCTGGGACCTCCTGCAATTTCCTGGACGGCACTCCGGCTCTTCTCGTACACGGATAGGAGATACATTTCCTACAATGCAGTAGCCCTTTAAATCCATATAAAAATCTGCACCAAAAAGTGTTGATTCTGGGGCAGATTTGTTATTAGGGATTTCAGTGCAGATTGTTAAACAATCCACAGCATCCAGATCTGCACTAGAATCCATTATGGACATTTATCAACGGGTTTAGTCAGGTTTTCTTTACTATAATTGTCGCAACTGCAACTACGTGATTTTTCGTGCGAAATTGTGACTGGAAAGCGAGAAAAGAAAGTTTTCCAAAAATTAACTACGTGGTAATAATTTTAAAATTGACTACGGGTAGTCAGGTATTTATTAACTGCGACAGTCGCAACTGCGCAAAAAAAAGTTGCAACAGGGTTAAAAATTTACTACATTTACTCCAGCTCAAACATGGAGCAGAAAAAGCTACTACCAAAGTAAAAAAGGAAAAATTGCTTACGTGAAAGAAAATGATCAACAGGCTGAAACCAGTTGATAGATACGTCTCACATAAGCAAAAAAAAAGTAAGGAAAAAATTACTAAAAAAAAAGGAAAGCATAAGCAAACATTGATAAATGTCCCTCCATAACACTGAAGGTTTATTATGTATTCAAACCTCCAAGGGGTTAGCCAAATAGCAGAAAAGGTCCTACCAACACTGCTTCCCAGAGCTAAATTTCACCCTCTGCACATCTCGGAAATATGCCTTCCCACATAAGGGTGAGGTAGGTGCCAGTCATGATCATCACGTGCAGGGGATACCACACCCACATGCAATCACTAATAGCTGAACGATGTCGCCACAACACCACCAACATTGTCCAGCTATTAACCATTGCGGTTTTGCCTGCACACGATCATAACTGGCCCCACCCCCCTCATCTCAAAAGATGCAGCACTTTAAATGGCTGATCTGATCGCGCAGGGATCAGATCAGCCAAGATGGCATAAGTTGGTCCCCTTGCCTGCCTTCGTCTGTCCTCGCAGTGTCTTCTCGTCTGGTCTGAGATCCAGCAGACCAGAGAAAAAGATTGCCGATAACACTGATCAGTGCTATGCATTAGGGATCGATAATCACGATTTTGGACATTATCGGTATCGGGGCAACTGTGGTGGTTAGACTCAGGACAGGCAGGGGAGAGAAGTGGGTGGCGGCGGCGGTCTCCGGCCCGGCTAAAGCCGCTGCAGTTCACTGATTTAAAGCGCCCGCTTTAAATCATTGATCTGCAACGGCTTCTACGGGAATATCGGTAAGTTACCGGCTATCGGCCAGAAAGGTGACAGATTATTGGTATCAACCCAAAAAAAATAAAAAATAAAATCGATATTGGTTGATCCCTACTATGCATATGTATAGCACTGAACAGTATTAGCAATCTGATGATTACTATAAATCGTCCCCTTTGGAGATTTAAAAAAAAAAAAAAAAGCCCCTCCCCCATAAAGATTTAAACCACTTCCTTTCCCCCAATTTAATAAAAAAAGCGTAAAAAATTTTAATTATGAAACAATAAACATTAGGTATCTTCGTGTGCATAAATGTCCAAACTATAAAAATATAATGTCAATAATCCCGTACGGTGAATGGCGTAAAAAAAAAAAAAAAAAAAAAAAAAAAAGTCTCAAATTTCTGCTTTTTGGTCACATTACATTGCAAAAAATGTATAAAAAGTGAACAAAAATCATAGTGGTACTAAATAAAAACTACAGATCATAGTGCAAAACATTATCCCTCACATATCCCTGTATACGGAAAAAATATTACGTTAGAAGCAGTCAAAATAGGGCAATTTCAAACATACTTATTTTGTAAAAATAAATTAATTAAAAAAAAAGTTTTTGATTTTTTTAAAGCAGCACAATAATGTAACCATGGGAATCATTTTAATCATATTGACCCACAGAATAAAGAAAACATAACATCTCACTTTTACCATAAAGTGTACAGCGTGAAAAGGAAAAACATCCCCCACCCCAAAAAAATAAATAAATAAAAAAACACACATTTGCTAAATTGCGACTTTCGTTTACATTTCCTTACACCCAAACATTTTTTTGGGGGGTTTACCATACATTTTAGAGTAAAATGAATTGTGTCAATACAAAGTACAATTGGCCACGCAAAAAACAAGCCCTCATATGGGTCTGTGAATGGAAATATAAAACAGTTATGGATTTTAGAAGGAGAGGAGGAAAAAACTAAAACGCAAAAAGAAAAAATTGGCCTGGTCCTTAAGGCCAAAATGAGCTGTGTCCATAAGGGGTTAAAGTCAATGGGGGAACCACAAATTTGCAGTGGATTCACAACCATTGTTGACATGCTGTAGATTTTAATGCAATATGTGGCTGAAATCTTTAAATGGGCACGGTCATGAACTTTTATATGTTGTAGTACTGATGTACTACATACAACATATTTCTAATATACTTTATTTATTTATAATTTTTTTTTTATGAAAACACTATTTTAATGTTGAAAATCAGCCACTAGGGGTCTCCCTCCTAGTGGCCGTCTGCAGCCTGGCTTGACGTCACGCCTGAATTCGGACTGATGCCGGCCAGGCAATTGGTCCGAATTCATTCAGCCTGCACTCGCTCCCTGGCCTCACACGCTGCTGCCTTAGGACGGACTGGACATCGGTATGTGTCTCGGGTGGGGGGATTTTAGCTCTGCGGCTATGAAATTTATTACTTTCAGCAGTGGTGAGGGAGGGGTGGGGGTAGCGCCACGGCCATGTAATGTATTTCAGGTGGGGGGGATGAAATGTATTGCTTTGAGCGGAAGGGGGGGGGGGGGGGGGAGGGGGGTAGCGCCGCGGCCAATAACAAAGTTATTGTTTTCACCTGTACAGTATGCCTCCAGCTGTTTCCCCACTACAACTCCCAACATGCCCTGACAGCCAATAGATGCCAGGGCAAGCTGGGAGTTGTAGTGGTGAAACAGCTGGAGGCACCCTGTGTACATGAACTAAGGGCGGAAGTGTTGGCCCCAGCAGGCATCAGTGACGTGGTGCCTGCTGGGGAAGTCTGCCTGGTAGTGAGCACACTACCAGGCAGACAAACAGGCATTTCTACCATACAAAAAATAAAATCATTTAAAGGCAGGGAGGGGGTTAGGAATAGATGGGGAATAGGCAGGGACAGAAAAAAATAAAATAAAAAGGATGGTGGGAGCTACTCTTTAAAATCTGCCTCAACTCGCTGCTACTGTAAATGCTGTGGATTTGCCACATAGAAAATGCACAGATACACATTATGTCTAGCCATATGAAGTTTCTAAAACAGCCCCCCCCCCCATATTATTATAATAATAATCTGGAGTCAGAAGTTAAGCCCCTCTGATGCGTCATAATCTACCATAGGAATACCCCTTTAAGATCACGGCACTAGGAAGGTGCTCACAAAGTAATTCCCTACAAAGAGCATTGTAGACAAAGCTTTTTTCTTATGTCCAGTATTGTAAATGACGCCTGTGAGAACACGAACTGTTTGTTTTTCCACTGAATCAGCAACATTAGTCATGAGTGCAGAGAGCGGATAAGATATTGCAATAAGAGCCAGAAAAGGGTCACTTATCGATGGGTGATAACGCCGCTGATCTTCAGGGGACGACTGTGGAATATGATGCCAGAAACAACTTTAGCCAAGAACAATGGTTTTGTAGAAGAGCTTACTATGAATGGCCAAACCCTCTAAATACCACATTGGTCACCAAATAACATACCACAGGAACACTGTGGTATAAGGTCAGTACAGGAGTCCAAAGTAATCTTAAAGGGGTACTCCGGTGGAAAACTTTTTTTTTTTTTTTTTTTTTTTATCAACTGGTGCCAGAAAGTTAAACAGATTTGTAAATTACTTCTATTAAAAAAATCTTAATCCTTCCTGTACTTGTAAGCTGCTGAATACTACAGAGGAAATTTTTCTCTTTTTGGAACACATTGCTCTTCTGAATCACAAGCACAGTGCTCTCTGCTGACCTCTGCTGTCCATTTTAAGAACTGTAGGAGAAAATCCCCATAGAAAACATATGCTGCTCTGGACAGTTCCTAAAATGGACAGAGATGTCAGCAGAGAGCAATGTTGTCATTTTTTTTTTTTTTTTTTTTTTTTTTTAGAAGAAGTCATTTACTAATCTGTTTAACTTTCTGGCACCAGTTGATTTAAAAAAATAAAAAAATAAAAGTTTTCCACCGGAGTACCCCTTTAAAGGGGTATTCTGGGCAAATACATCTTATCCCCTATCTAAAGGATAGGGAATAAGATGTCTAATCCCGGGGGGCCCGCCGCTGGGACTCCCACTATCTCCATGCAGCACCTGCATTCTATGGGCGTGGTGTGACATCACGAGGGGGTGTGGTGTCGCGTCTCTAGTCCCGGAAACAATGAGGTTTTCGAGACTGGAGACTGCAGCCCCGCATAGAATGTGGGTGCTGCACAGAGATCGCAGTGGTTGCCAGCGTCGGGCCCCCCCACGATCAGACATCTTATCCCCTATCCTTTGAATAGGGGATAAAGATGTATTTGGCCGGAATACCCCTTTTAAGGATTCTCAAAATAGAAGTTATGAAGCTTTAGAGAAGTTTAGAAATAAATTTTCAGACTGCGTGGACAAGAAGGATTTCCGATGGGATCTCCAGATAAACTGGATGAATTACAGTGTAAAGGATTCCACAGGACCACAAAGAATCAGCTAGACCGAGATCAATTTATGAACCCCCCCCCCCTCCCCTCCTTCAGTTTCTATAGATGACAGAAGTTCTCTAGATTCTAGACCAGTGGTATGGAGTAGAGATGAGCGAACTTACAGTAAAATCGATTCGTCACAAACTTCTCGGCTCGGCAGTTGATGACTTATCCTGCATAAATTAGTTCAGCTTTCAGGTGTTCCGATAGGCTGGAAAAGGTGGATACAGTCCTAGGAGACTCTTTCCTAGGACTGTATCCACCTTTTCCAGCCCACCGGAGCACCGGAAAGCTGAACTAATTTACGGAGGAAAAGTCATCAACTGCCGAGCCGAGAAGTTCGTGACGAATCGAATTTACTGTAAGTTCGCTCATCTCAAGCTTATTTAATGTGATTTTTGAGTCTGGATTATGGACACCGAGCCTGATAACCCGAACTGACAAATGCTGTCAGGTCACCAACACTTCAAAATCCACCTGCACAGTAGTAATGTGATGAGATAATGGGACACTGAGCCTGTAGTATCATATGTCCTGTTCTAGAGCTCAATATGGTCTAATACAGTGGTCTTCAACCTGCGGACCTCCAGATGTTGCAAAACTACAATTCCCAGCATGCCCGGACAGCCGTTGGCTGTTCGGGCATGCTGGGAGTTGTAGTTTTGCAACATCTGGAGGTCCGCAGGTTGAAGACCACTGGTCTAATACTTTCTACAGCGTCCAGAGTCCGGGCATTACTATCAGAAACTCATCCATCCACGTAGTAACTGCTGCAGACCTCAGATGCTGGAAATGTATACGACAACAGTCACCAGGAAACACAGAACACTGAGAAACAGAGACTAGAAGTCATGTTATTCAGGGAGATTAAATATAAAAGAAACCCCATGTACACCGCAAAAGCAGATTACGACTAAAGTTCATTAGACAGAGTGGCTGCCAAGCCTGCACCAGCCGCTGCCTCCGAGCGAGCGGGACATCATGTGATCTTTATATGATTAAGGACAGGCGGAAGAGCTTCCACGTTTGTATAGTTACTGGATTAAGATGATTGATATCAGGTGGGAGGTGATCATTTCTGGGTTAATGCCGTGTCTCACACTGGTGGCCTATTCATTTATGGCCGCTGGCCCAAAGCTAAGAGAGTGTACAGCATTCTAAGGCTGGGTTCACATCACATTTTTCCCCATACTGTTTTCAATCAGTTTTTCTAAAGAAAACCTTATGGCTAAAAAACGGATGGAACAGTATGGGGGAAAAGTAAACCGTATGCGTTTTTAAAAGTGCATACAGTTTCGTCCGTTTTTATAGAAATAAAACCCGTACGTTTTTGATAATTTTGTCCATTTTTAATGGGAGGGGTCTTTAGGATGTAAATGCGCATGTGCAAAGTAAAAACCGTATACGGTTTCCCGTACGGAACCGTATACATGTCAGTTTCCCATTGACGTCCATGTTAAAAAAAAAAAAAAATGCATGCGGTTACAGTACGGTTTTTAAACCCGAGACAAAAATGTGGTCAACCATGGTTTTGACTCCGGTTTAAAAACCGTACTGCAACCGCATAAGTTTTTTTTTTACATGGACGTCAATGGGAAACGCACATGTATACGGTTCCATACGGGAGACCATATACGGTTTTTACTTTGCACAGGCGCATTTGCATCCTAAAGTCCACACCCAATACCCCTCCCATTAAAAATGGACAAAATTATCAAAAACATGTTTTTTTTTATAAAACGGACTGAACTGTATGCACTTTTAAAAACAGTATACGGTTTCCTTTTTCCCCATACTGTTCCATCCGTTTTTTTGCCATAAGGTTTTCTTTAGAAAAACTGATTGAAAACAGTATGGGAAAAACGTAATGTGAACCCAGCCTCAACAAAGAAATGTGACACCGGGAGCAAGGTCACCATACAGCTTATGAAAGTGATGTAAATGGGTCATTGCTTACAATAAACCAGATATGACACCATCTGCCCATAACCTAGACCTAGACTCTTAGAAATGACATAATGACAGGATGAAGTGCGGAGGGTAAAGCAGATCTGATCATACCATGCTGTCCAGGGGGGGGGGGGGGGGGTGGCTGGTAGACTGGACTACTGCACTAATAGCCATTACAGAAGAAAAGGAAATTGCTGCATTTGTCTAAAAGAGATAAGGAATAAAGAATACAGTGCAGTCACAGTTATGAGACTAATGGCCGCTGCGTAGCTGCAAATATACCTCAGAAGAGGAGGGGGCGCTGCACTGATCAATACAAGAGACTCATAACTAGGAGTCTGCTCTTAGCCAAACAGCACAATATTTTGGTCCGGTTTGGACTAGGCAGTGCCGTGTGGTATTACTATGCCGACTAGGGATCGACCAATAGATTTTTTAGAGCAAAACGAGAGCTTTAAATCAATGAACTGCAGCGGCTTTTGCGGTTCCAGAGACCGCCGCCGCCACCCGCTTCTCTCCCCCTGCCTGTCCTGGGATCCTCCTGAGTCCAACCAACAACGCCACGCCCCCCTCGTTACCCATCCTCTGCCCAGAGACCACCGCCGCCGCCCACTTCTCTCCCTCTGCCGGTCCTTAGTCCAACCACCGCCGCTGCCCCATTGCCAGTTTTATAATTACCTGTTCCCGGGGTCCGCGCTACTTCTGGCTCCAGCGGCGTCCTCCTGAGCTGTCACTGTGCGCACTGACGGTGATGTGGCGTTGAGGACGTCACTCGTCATTGTGCAGCGCAGCGCGCAGGAGCCAGAAGTAGTGCAAACCCTGGGCCCCGGGAACAGGTAATTATAAAACCGGGGATGGGGGAGGTAATGGGGCAGCGGCGGCCTCTGGCCGTGGCAGTGTGGGGGGCAGGACATTATCAGATTCCGATAATCGTGAACGTCCAAAATCGTGAATATCGGCCGATAATATTGGCCAAACTGATAATCGGTCGATCCCTAATGCTGACCTTAGAGGACAGTATAGTACAGTGGTCTCCAACCAGCGGACCTCCAGATGTTGTAAAACTACAATTCCCAGCATGCCCGGGCAGCCAACGGCTGTCCGGGCATGCTGGGAGTTGTAGTTTTGCAACATCTGGAGGTCCGCAGGTTGGAGACCACTGGTATAGTACATTGTCACATTCAGTGTCCGCACTTGGCACAAGAACCAGTTTCAGCAGCAGGCATCCTGGGCTCATGTTGGGCTTTAGGGTCTCAGTGTTCTGCATAAATAGAAACTCAATAAAACTAATTGTTGCTATTGCATTCCTTATGGTAAATAAAAAAAATATTTGTTATGTACTTTGTTTAAAAAAAAAAAAAAAAAAAGTTTTCTATGTTTTACTTGTGTTTAAAAAAAGCTGCCACTAGGTGTCTCCCTACTTGTCCAGAGCACATTTTTCCCCATCTTTTGCACAGACTTTGGACTCCTGGCAGCAGTCCAAAATCAGGAAATGCTGAGGTGTGTAGCAGAGTGAGGGAGGAAGTTCTCCCCTGTATGGCTTCAGATGATGTCACACTTGCTGGGGAACACCCCTTCCCAGTCTGTGAATCTGACTGAGACTGAGCAGAAAATACAGAGCAATATCAAGGTAGAAAACTAAAAAATAAAAATAAAGGCAGTGGGTGGTTTATCATGATGGGGGCAGTGAACTGGGAGCATTATAACATTTCACAAGACCATGACAGGTACTCTTTAAACATACTCTACCTGTCAAACACAGAGAATCCCTGAAGGCCTTTATAGATCTGAAGAAAAAGTGATCAGCGAAGTATTGGGGCGAGGGACACCACACGCTGTTCAGCCCGGCCTCCCCATACAGGAGTGGATTCACCAAAACGCGGAACTATTTCCCTCAGAAATTCCACTGCAGCAGTCGCATTGATTTCAATGGGATTCTGCTGCAACCTGAACACTGCGGAAACAAATCCCAATGCTGCCGTCCGTAGAAACAATGAACATGTTTGAGCATTGTTTCTGCAGATTCCACGTGAAAACACATTGCTATCTATTGAGACGGCGCGTTTCGGAGCGGTCCTAACGAAAGCAGAACAGGCAAATTCGTCCGTCCGTGTTTTCCCCGCAGACATTCCACAAATTTTCCGCCAATTTTCTGCAAGATGGCAAAGGATAGCTTTGGGTACACCTATAATACCAGTGCTTCCGCAAGGTCCCCCCCTGGGAGGCCCACTTTACACCAGTGCTTCCCAACCAGGGTGCCTCCAGCTGTTGCAAAACTACAACTCCCAGCATGCCCGGACAGCCGTTGGCTGTCCGGGCATGCTGGGAGTTGTAGTTTTGCACCACAGAAGCCAGGCACAGTCACCTAGTGTCCAAGGATATGGCACTCCTGACCTGCAGACAACCATCAGTCTAAGGCTGGGTTCACACCACATTTTTCAAATACGGTAACCGTATACGGTTTCCGCAAAAAAACGTATACGACCGTATCCGAAACCATAGGCATAGAGAATGCATTGTAAACCATATTCCAAATGTTGTGTACAGTTGCATCCGTTTTGCCTCGGATACGGTTTTGCCGATTTTTCAACCGTAGGTAAAAACGCTGTCGACCACGTTTTTGCCTCCAGTTGGAAAACCGTATGAGAACCGTATGCGGTTCTTTTAACATTGTTGTCTATGAGAACCGTACACAGCATTTCAGAATACGGTTGCACACGGTTTTTCTAATCCGTTTTTGGAGTTGACACATGCACAGATTGGAATTTCAATAGAACAATAGTAACTTTATTAAATTGCTGGAAAACCAATTCCAACAAAATAGCAAAACCGTTGGCAAAAACTGATGCAAACGGATAGAACCGTACGGGGAAAAACCGTATGTTTTAATTTGGAGTCATACGGTTGTATACAGTTTTTGCCATATGTTTTTTTGCGGAAAACCGTATACGGTAACCGTATTTGAAAAACGTGGTGTGAACCCAGCCTTATGGAGGTGCAAACATATTTTTTTTGTACTAAAGTCATTCCAGGGCAGCTATCCTCTCCAGCTAATACACAACTACAACTGCCAGCAAGCCCAGAGAGAAAGAAAGAGTTTGGGGGTTCACTGTTCTGGGAAACCAACACCTAAGCCCCCTGGTGGACAATGTAATAAGTGCAGCACAATGACTGATCTACCTATAGAGGCAGGTACTGACCGGGCATTCCTGTTGGGCTGGTCGGTATAGTGACAGTCTGATGACAGGTATGTGAGCGCACCATGTCTGCCCCATATACCGCGGCGCTGTACACAACGGGAGCGGAATAATACGGACGCTGCCCCCCGGGGGCTCCCATTGATCCCCCACAGCCCCCAGCACCCACCTCATCCATCTCTTGGGCCATCTTCCCCAGCTTGGCGTCATCTTCCAGAAGCTCATTGAGCTGACTAAGCGTCAGGTGGTTGAACTTGCTGCTATCGACAGCCATTGTTCCCCGGAGCGCCTCCCGGGCTGGCTGTGCTGTGGCGGCGGCCTGCCTGTCCCCGGTCCCGTCACTCAGCGTTGGCCGCCTAGAATGGCGACGTCTCCACCGACCCTCCCCTAGCCCCGCCCACAACAGGAAGAGGCGCGGGTAACGCTGGCAGCTGTCAGGGAGGGGCGTGGCCTCCTGGCGAATCACATGTTGTGTGAGTCACCATACATAGCGGTGGAAAAAAAAAGGATAGCCGTCTGCGGCATCACATGACAGAGCTGCGTGACGTCACTGCACTGTGCAGGTGATAGGGTCAGGTGATAAACCGGAAGTGGTAATGCATGAAACAGAACATCGTGCAGACCACACACAGCTGGGACGTGCTGTATGGTCTACAGTTAGAACAAGGCTATTTCTATATAGCTAGAGATTGTGAGCAGGGTCCTCACACCTTGTCACAGCCCATTTTGGGGGAGATTCATCAAGACTTGTGTAGAGGAAAAGTTTACCAGTTGCCCATCAGATTGCTTCTTTTGCTTTTCATAGGCCTTTTTAAAAATGAAAGAAGCGATCTGAGTGCCTTTCCCTAAAGCTGTATGGTGGTGGGGGGGTTGTCTTTCGAGCTTGTCACTACACGCATGCATTAGTCGGCACACAGCGCGGCAATGCCAGGTCCCCATTCGGGAGGTAGTGGGTGGCGCAAGTGGTCAGACCCCCTGCGATCAGACACTTATCCCCTATCGTGTGGGCAGGGGATAAGTGTATTTTGCTGCAGTTGTCTTTTAAAGGAGTAGTCTCATACAAAAAAACTTTTCTCCTATCTGCAGGATAGGGGATAAGTTTTAGATTGCAGGGATCCGAGTGTTGGGGCCCCCGCAATCTCCTGTATGGAGCCCCGGCTCTTCCCTTGAGCGGCGTGTCAAGACCCCTGCTTGAAGCGGGGACCACCAAGCCCCCTCCATATATCTCTATCTTCGGCTCTCCCTTAGAGATACAGTAGAATCTCCCAATAGCGGACACTCACAGGGGAAAAAAGTGTCCACTATTGAGAGATGTCCCCATTGGGAAAAAAGGCTCAAATTTTTTTCTAAATGAACGAATACTGGGGGAGATTTATCAAAACCTGTCCAGAGGAAGAGTTGCCCATAGAAACCAATCAGATCGCTTTTTTCATTTTACAGAGGTCTTCTTTCATTTTACTGATTGGTTGCTATGGGCAACTGAGCAACGTTTCCTCTGGACAGGTTTTGATAAATCTCCCCCACTGTACTGTACTCACTCCAGAGTGATATAAAGAAATATTACAGTAGAATCTCATAGTGACGTTTAATCATCCCTTATCACCCCCTGTGCCATTTTATCCCTAACATGCCATTTTATTCTCCCTCTTGATCCCTCCAATGCTACTTCATTCTCCCTTTATACCCTGTGCCCTGTGCAAAATCATCCCCCCCTTACCCCGTGCCATTTTATTCCCACTTAATCCCCCTGTGCCACTTTATTCCCCCTGTGCCAAATAATACCCCCTTTATAACCCTCTGTTCCACATAATTTCCCCTTGATCCCCCCTGTGCTATTTCATTCCCCCTTTATTGCCCTCTGTGCAAGTTAATCACCCCCTCTTTATCCCACCTATGCCATTTCATCCCCCTTCATCCTCCCCCTGTTGTTCTTCTTACCTGGCCAGCAGGCTCAGATGCAGGGGCTCTCAGCGGGTTTGACATTCTCCTGACGTCCTCTGCGCTGAACTTACTGAGAGCAGCAGCGACGGGCACTTACGAGTGACATCAGGAGCGTCACTCGTCATTGCTGGCAGTCAATGCTGCTCGCAGCCTCTCAGTAAGTGCTCTGGAGGTCTGCAATTGCGGGCTCTGTATGCGCTGTATGGGACAGTTACTCAACAGTTAGCTCTGGATTCGGGCTCCGGCAGGTGTATCTTGTGGCTTGGTAATTCAATGCTCCCAAATGCAGACCAATAGTTGATGTATGAGGATCTGACAGACAGGCAACCAGCGTACCTGATGTATGGAACGGAGACCCAGGTGTGGTAGGCGGATCGCTTCAGTTTATTCAAGCCGGCTTTGATGTAAATTGTAAACAAATAGCAGTGCATCTTTTTTAGTGCTATATTCAGATTACACAAGGCTCTAGACGCGTTTCAGGGTACTTAATCCGACCCTTTCCTCAGTACACAACTTGTCTACTGAGGAAGGGGTCGGATTAAATATGTATTCACCCCCTATAGGGTATGGTCACACTAGCGGATCTTCTGTGAGTTTTCTGCTGTAGGTTGAGCTGTGGCAGAATTTCCACAGTTGAAAATCTGAAGCAGACCCCATCGAAGTAAATTAAATCTGTGACGGAAATCCCGCAGCATAAAACTCGATGATCTGCCTATGTGAACGTACCTAAACTGTTAAACTCCTAACATAGAACTTGCCTTCTCAAGCCACATTTGCACGTCAAAAAAAATAGTGTCCACCTGTCAGTTATAATGTCCCATAAACAAAACCATTAAAAATGGCTGTTACAAAGTCCCATTATAGTCTATGGGATTTTTACATTACCCGTTTTAACCCGTCATAGCCCGTTATTAATAATGGACATTATTTTGTGATGGGAGAAAGTGTGCATGCACTGTTTCTCCGGTTACCTCTCTTATCACAAAATAATGTCACAAAATGAACGGCCGTTTTTAATGGTTTTGTTAACGAGTCATTATAACGGATCTTTAAAACGGAGAATTCTAAAATGTGAAAGCAGCCTAAGAGAGCATTACTTAAAGGGGTTATCCAGGAAAAAACTTTTTTATATATATCAACTGGATCCAGAAAGTTAAACAGATTTGTAAATTACTTCTATTAAAAAATCTTAATCCTTTCAGTACTTATGAGCTGCTGAAGTTGAGTTGTTCTTTTCTGTCTGAGTGCTCTCTGATGACACGTGTCTCGGGAACCACCCAGTTAAGAAGCAAATCCCCATAGCAAACCTCTTCTACTTTGTGCAGTTCCCGAGACAAGCAGAGATGTCAGCAGAGAGCCCAGACAGAAAACAACAACTCAACTTCAGCAGCTGATAATTATTGAAAGGATTAAGATTTTTTTAATAGAAGTAATTTACAAATCT
The DNA here is from genome assembly GCF_029499605.1 of Hyla sarda. Taxonomy (NCBI): domain Eukaryota; kingdom Metazoa; phylum Chordata; class Amphibia; order Anura; family Hylidae; genus Hyla; species Hyla sarda. The sequence continues at coordinate 463,687,888 of NC_079189.1, forward strand.
GTTTAACTTTCTGGAGCCAGTTGATATATATTAAAAAAAAAAAAAAAAAAAAAAAAAAGGTTTTTCCTTGAATACCCCTTTAACAAACAGCAGCATGAAGACCATGGAGCTCACCAAACAGGTTAGGGATAAAGTTGAAGAGAAGTACAAATCAGGGTTAGTTAGTCTGACTAAGAGTGTCCCAGATACTTGAAACTGATGATCCTCTTTACTGCTCTGTACTATCTATTAAATAAACGTCAAGGATTTTATTTGCATTGTATAAAAGCGCTGGACTTTTTGTGTTAATTTCTCGTATTATCGGCTCTGCACGTCCACAAAGTCTGCACCGTGAGCCACAAGAAATTCCATCTGGAGTTTGCCATATGGAGACACAGCAAACGTGGAAGAAGGTGCTCTGGTCAGAGGAGACCAAAATGTAACTTTTTGTCCTCCATGCAAAAGGCTATGTATGGCAAAAACCCAACACCGCTGATCACCCTGAGCACATAATCCCCACTGTGAAACATGGTGGAGGTAGCATGATGCTGGAAGGATGCTTCTCTTCAGCAGGTACAAAGAAACTGGTCGGAGATGGAGCCTAATACAGGGCAATCCTTGAAGGAAATGATGCAGTCTGCAAAAGACTTGAGACTGGGGCTAAAGTTCATCTTTCAGCAGGACAGTGACCCTAAACATACAGCCAGAGCTATTACAATGGAACGGTTTAGATCAAAGCACGTTTATGTCCTAAAATGGCCCAGTCAAAGCCCAGACGTAAAATGTATGTTCACAGACGGACAGGAGAAGGGATGGACCCAAAAACCTGTTAGTGACTTTAAGTCTGGCCTTGGCCAGAAGCGTCATTTTCCCGCTCTGCTCTACAGTCACCAAGGCAACTGTATTTTGCTAAAGTTGTTAAAGGGAATGTGTCATCATAAAATGATCTATAGTTTAAATAGGGTTTGTATGTTAATCATATGTTTTTTCTAATTTTCCATTTCACTATCTATATTTTATTATAACCCTAAAATCCTGCAATTTCCATTTTGGCCACTAGGCTTAAATGAAGCTGAGACTTTGCTGTTCTGTACAGATTATTTTACAGTAATGCCTGTCTTCTAAGCACAGACAGGAGTACAGAGAAAGGTGACACCAGTAGATAAATAACACTGGATCCACCACCATTCACAGCACAGGCCTGCACCCCCACTCCTTATAGAATCACCTCTGAAAAGGTCAGAGAGAATGCCCAGTAGCATTTTCAATTCATTTGAATGAGACAGATACTGTCCATTCTTGTCTATGGGTCCTGCCATAAAGCATATTACTAAGTGCTATTAAAAATAGCTCAGGTAAGAGGGTAACCCCCATAGTAATGTACAAGAATGATATAGAAAGAATTGCAATCAGACAATAGAAATATATTTGAAAAAGAACATGTTTCAGTATCTGGCTCTAATCATTAAAAAAAAAAAAATTTACATGACACATTCCCTTTAAAGTTGTTTCATGAAATACCATTGTCCTGCATTTCACACTACGGGAACAACTACATTCACAAAACATTGGGTTAGCTAAACCATCCTGTCATGTATATATGATATACCAGATAAAGAACTACAAATCCCAGCTGACCTGCACCACAGCTGTTCCCATGTCCCTAGTCACTACATATATGCAAGCAGATAAAAGCAGCACCTCCAGGAATGATGTAAAGCTGCAGTGGGTACAAGCACTTTAGAATCTCGGTTCCTCGCAAATAGAATGGATATATACAGCACACCAGTATACGTGAAAACATTTGTGCAGTTTATTCCATGATGTAGCAGACAACGTTTCGTGACGTCACGATACCATCCTCACTTGAGAATGGTGGCGTGAGGTAACCGAAAATGTTGTCTGCTACATCATGGAATAAACTGCACAAATTTTTTACACGTATACTGGTGTGCTGTATATAATATATCCATCCCACTACATATATGGTGTTTTCACACGTACAGTATTCTGTGCAGATTTGATGCGCAGGATTTTCTGCTGCAGATTTCAATGTAAACTAAATGACTGAATACAGGTTCAAATCCTACACATCAAATCCTGCGCATGAAATCTGGGCAGGATACTGTACGTGTGAATAGACCCTTAGGGTGCGTTCACACGGGCAGATTACCTGCAGAATTTCTGCAGCGTATTTGCTGCGGAAAATCCGCAGCAGATAATCTGCTACCATTGAATTCAATGGGTCTGAAGGAAAATCTGCAAAACTGCCTCTATTGCAGATTTTCTAATGACCAATTGAAGTCAATGGTAGAAAAATCCGCTGCGGATTTTCCGCAGCAAATACGCTGCGGAAGTTCCGCAGGTAATCCGCCCGTGTGAACGTACCCTTAAAAAGGAACTTAAGTACAGTTTTCTCTGTTTTGACAACACGGACAGCAAACACTAAGGTATAATACACTTTATTACAAGCAGCTACATAACATTGTTAGCTTGGATCACGTTTGACCGCTGACGGATTCCCTTTAACGTGAACCTGTTGTGAGATTATTCATCAATGCACAGTGTAAGTTCTGATGTGTAAAAGTTTTGATTGGTTGGAATTAGAATTTTCAGGCCTCGGCAGATCCTTAGAATGAGTTGAGAGAAGCGTGTGCCTGAACGTTCGGCTTACTGCAATCTCAGGCCAATTGCACTAGACCAGTGTTTCTCAAGCGTGGTCCTCAAGACCCCCCAACAGGTGATGTTTTCTGGATTTCCTTAGTCTTTCACAGGTGATATAATTATGGACAGTGAATCAGGCATCACCAGTTATATCACCTGTGAAAGACTAAAGAAATCCTGAAAACATGACCTGTTGGAGAGGGGGGGGGGGGGGGGGGGGTCTTGAGGACCGCGCTTGAGATACACTGCACTAGACGTATAATGGAGCCTGTCTCCTACAACCAGATCAAGATCTCAGAATGGGCCTCTACCTGCTCTTTCTAACAATCTGTGGGTGTCTGAACTCTTAGACCCCAAATTAATTAAAACATTTGACATTTCTCTGTGATGTGCCAAGTTTTGTTAAATTACTTTGTTTTTCTGCTAACAGGTTAGCTTTAAATTGTCAGAGATGTAAATAAGCACATAGATAGGCTTCACGTCAAGATTCCCTACATACCTTTTTTTATCTCCATAATTATTTCCTTTGTGTTATTATGTAAATGAGGGTTAAAAACCAAGGTGGTGTTCCTCAACATGGCAAGAGCCCAAGTAAGACCAACCCATGTCCCCTTATTCACCTCCTATGTATCCTCTTGCATCCTCCTATCCTTTTGACTGACAGCAAATAGATAAAGTAGGATATGGGCTGGATAGGATCCTGGGCGTTTGCTGTGCTGGGGAACACCCCTGGGCACTTGAGCCTAATTAAAATATTAAAAAGGCTTATGGAGATAAAAACGGTTAACCCAGAATCCAGATTACTAGCCCTATCTAGCCACGTGCCTAATTACACCTGCTTTCCTGCTAACAGGTCCACGTTAAGATGCTTTTATTTTGTACTAATAACTGAATATAACTAGAGATGAGCGAACTTACAGTAAATTCGATTTGTCACGAACTTCTCGGCTCGGCAGTCATCAACTGCCGAGATAAGTCATCAACTGCTGAGATAAGTCATCAACTGCCGAGCCGAGAAGTTCGTGACGAATCAAATTTACTGTAAGTTCGCTCATCTCTAAATATAACCAATACTTTTGTCCAATTCTCTGTGGCTGGACATACTAATAGACAAGTGACGGTGTTAGCTGGAAGTATGTTACCATGCACACTGAAGGGCCTTTTTGCCTTATGAAAAGTTCATTATATTTATAAGGTAATTCCAATATATATTCATATATTCCAATAATGCCACAAAATAACTTACATATTCTCTCCAAGGCTATGTTAACATATTGTTTTTCCAGCTATTTTAAAAGCCGCAAATGGCTGAAAAAACGATGTGAACAGAAAAATGGCTGAAATTAAGACTTAAAATAATTCTTGTTCTATTTCTGGATTCCCAGTGTTATTAATTCAGAACTATAGTTTATTTATTTTTCAAGTGTATATTAGTATTGTTTGTAAGGAAAATGTATGGCTGTGGACCCTTTTATGTTATTTCTCTAAGAATAATATACCATATTTTTCGCCATAAGACGCACCCAATTTTAAAGGATGAAAATCTAGAAAAAAAAGATTCTGAACCAAATACAATGTAAAGTATAGGACAATGATCTTCAACCTGCGGACCTCCAGATGTTGCAAAACTACAACTCCTAGCATGCCCGGACAGCCGTTGGCTGTCCGGGCATGCCAGGAGTTGTAGTTTTGCAACATCTGGAGGTCCGCAGGTTGAAGACCACTGGTATAGGAGATAGTACTCACGTGTCCCCGCCGCTCCGGACCCATCACCGTTCGTCACCGCTGCCCTGGATGTCGCTCTCCATCGCTGTCGCCGCGTCCCCGGGGTGTCCACGTCGCTCCGGAACATCTCTGCTGCCCGGTATCCTTGCTCTCTTTCGCCGCCATCACATCGCTACGCACGTCGCTCCTATTGGAAGAATGGAACGGCGTGCGCAACGACGTGATGATGACAAAGGAGATCGCCGGCCATGCAGGGGATCCTGGCACGGAGCAGACACCGAGGAGGTAGATAAGGTCCCTCCCGGTGTCCTGTAAGCTGTTCGGGACACTGTGATTTCACCGCGGCGGTCCCGAACAGCCGGGTTAGTGTCACTTTCGCTTCAGATGCGGCGGTCAGCTTTGATCGCCGCATCTAAAGGGTTAATACAGGGCATCAAGGCGATTAGTGATGTCCTGTATTGACCGCAGGGACCGCCGCAATAGGACAGGGTTTTAATGTGTATTTGCCATATAAGACGCACCAACTTTTCCCCCCCAGTTTTGGGAAAAAAAAGTGCAGCTTATACGGCGAAAATTACGGTAACTAAATAATGTCAAAAACCCTTAAAGACTGGGACAAGTTTCAGCTTTGTGTCTTTGTTACTTCCTCCTCACCTTCTAAGAGCCATAACGCTTTTATTTTTATATGGGAAATTGAAAAAAAAAGTAATTTTTGGTACGAAATTTAAAAGAAAATAAGAGATTCCTTGTTCATGTGAAACGTGCCAGAATGCGTCCTTAATTTATGGCAATTATGGAGTTATGCCTTGCACTAGGTTTATGAAAGGGGTATTCCAGGATTTTCTTTTATTTGACTATGCTACAGGGGCTGCAAAGTTAGTGTAGTTCATAATATAGTTTCTGTACCTGTCTTTGATGGCTGGTCTGGCATTCTTATGTGATCTTTGCTTTGGATGTGATCTTTTTAATAGCATACTTAATGACTCATGTCTCAGGTATTCCCAGGATGCAGTGTGGCTCACTAGTCAGGTGATGACAGGCAGCCTGTTCTGCTTCAATGGGTGGAGCGACCACAGGGAATTTGCAACAGCTGAAGGCATCCTGGTTAGAAAGCACTGGTCTTTTGCATGGAATTCAGCTTGTTTGTGGTTCAATGGGTGGGGTGGCTGATGTGTGGGAGGGAGGAAAGTTATGGGATTTGTAGTAAAAGAGAAAACTGTAACAGGAAAAAGTCAGTTCACAAAAAGATAGCCACAGCTTTACGGTAATCTCACAACATAGCCATTTAACCCCAAGACAAGCACGGATCTTCCTACACATGTCCATTATTGTCTGGCAGGTAAGTGGTAAAATCATCTTATGCTGGATAACCCCTTTAAAGAGTAGATCCCACCCACTTTTTTTTATCTGTCCCTGCCTATTGTCCATCTATCCCTAACCCCCTCACTACGGTAAATTTTTTTTTAACATATGAACAATGCCTTTTTGTCTGCCTGGTAGTGTGCTCACTTACCAGGCAGACGTCCCCAGCAGGCGCAACGTCACTGATGCCTGCTGGGGGGGGACTTCCGCCCTTAGTTCACCTATTCAGTGTACTTCCAGCTGTTCCACCACTACAACTCCCAGCTTGCCCTGACATCTATTGGCCATCAGGGCATGCTGGGAGTTGTAGTGGGGAAACAAATGGAGGCACACTGTGGTGCAAACAGTATATGCGATGGCCATAGCTGCCGAACATCCCGCTCCCCTGAACCCCGCCACGCAACCCGCTCCCCCCCGCCCGCCCGAAAAAGAATAAAGTGAAGGCAGTCCTAGCGCAGCAGTGCTTAGCAGCAGCGGCGCATGAGATTTTACCTGTCACCGGGATCCGGCGTGCGAGGCCAGGGAGCCTGCGCGCATCCTCTCTGTTCAAAGCGCTCGCTCCTGCCTGTCTGATTGTCAGGCAGGGAGCGAGTACAGGCTGAATGAATTAGGACGGATTGCCCGGCCGGCATCGGTCCGAATTCAAGCGTGACGTCACGCCAGGCTGCAGCCAGCCACTAGGAGGGAGACCCCTAGTGGCTGGTTTTCAAATGTAAATTAAACTATTTTAATGACAAAAAAATTTATGAATATATATTAGAGATATGTTGTAGTACAAAATTACTACAACATATAAAAAAAAGGTTGGTGACAATGCCCATTTAAGTGTTTTAAACAATGTTGAAAGAAGTATAGAAAAGGGTTCTTACTAAAAGACGTCTTAAAATGCAGTAGATTTATTAATGGTATGTGGCATAGTTTTGGTGTAAAACATTGGGTATAAAGCTAGCCAACCAACAGGAGACATAAGGAAAAGTGTCTAACATGTCCAGCAAGATGCACCAAATCTACATTCACACAGGTTTTCTGCAGCAGATTACATTGATTTCAGTGATCTGCCATGGAAAATCCACTGCGGCTTAAAGGAGTACTCCGGCACGCACTTTTTCATGTTATCCCGTCCGGGTTGCAAAATAAAAGAAAACGCACTTTCTCTTACCTGCCAACGAGCCCCCGGAGCTCCGGTACAGGTGTTCGGTCCCCGGGCTGTATTCTTCTTACTTCCTGTTAGGCCGGCACGTCACACGGAGCTTCAGCCTATCACTGGCGGCAGCGATGTCCCTCCTCGGCCAGTGATAGGCTGAAGCTCCGTGTGACGTGCCCGGCTAACCGGAAGTAAGAAGAATACAGCCCGGGACCGAACACCTGTACCGGAGCTCCGGGGGCTCGTTAGCAGGTAAGAGAAAGTGTGTTTTCTTTTATTTTGCAGCCCGGACGGGATAACATGAAAAAAGTGTGCACCGGAGTACTCCTTTAAACTTTGAGCAGGAAACTTGATGCAAACGCACTTCTAAATCTGCCAGTGTGAGCATGCCACGGCTTGTGTGATCAGGCACATCTTTTGCCTGCCTGGTCTAGTTTTTGGAACAGTTATAATACATCTCCATCCATTTAGCTGACTGGCAGGGTCCCAGATGGACTGACATGTCTCTACATAAGAATTGTTTACACAGGTCATAATAATTACATACATTTACGTCAGTGGATTTATATTGATTTTGACAGGATCCACTAGCAATCAGATGTCTATGAGGAAGCCAGCACAGCTCTCAATATACCTGTCTGGGGAAGGAGGGAGTGACTGGTTGTCGTGTTTTTCCTTTTAATCTGACCTATAGCATCTGTAGTTGTAGAAAACCAGGATGTTTCAGTTTTCACAAGCAAGCATATAACTACAGTACCTCTGCATTCACAGCTAAATTCTTTTCTATACTTACGTTGTTTTAGTGACTTCTCATATTAGTAACGCTCTCTTACTGACTACAGTAGTCATGCATGAGAAGTCTAGATAAGAATGATAAAAGCCAGCATATCAGTTAGTACACCGGAATATTCAGTTTAGTGTTCTTTTGCTAAATGGAAGTCAATTGTGAAAGTCTTCTAGTTGTGGACCAGTAACTTTCTGTATGCTTTTTTTTATTATTCCAATGTATTGATCTCCTTACACAAGTATTCCCATGAATCTTTTCTCAAGTATGTTTTATTGCTCACTGGCAGGTTTGCCTATTCTTGACTCTTTTGCAGGAACATGTAGTGAACTGGTATGATCTTTCCCTTCTTCTCCAAGGCCAGAAACTTGACGCTGAACAAGCTGGGAATAGAGTCCGCCTTCTTCCATCAGCTCTTTGTGAGTCCCTTGCTGCACCACTCTGCCTCTGTCTAAAACAATGATGTTGTGTGCTTTCTCCACAGTACTCAGCCTGTGTGCTATTATTAGCACTGTGCGGCCCTGCAGATCACTATTCATCGCTTGCTGGATCTGCAAAGAATGAATCATCAACAGTTACTTACGTGTTGCACATATGTGTGAAATCTCTAATACACTAGTCCCTCATGTTTATGCAAGATTATCAGCAACATCAAAGTAATACAGAGAAGTGCATGGACAATTAAAGGGGTATTCCAGGGGAAAACTTTTTTTTTTTTTTTTATATCAACTGACTCCAGAAAGTTAAGCAGATTTGTAAATTACTTCTATTAAAAAATATTAATCCTTCCAATAATTATCAGCTGCTGAAGTTGAGTTGTTCTTTTCTGTGTCTGGCAACAGTGCTCTCTGCTAACATCTCTACTTGTCTCTGGAACTGCACAGAGTAGAAGAGGTTTGCTATGGGGATTTGCTTCTACTCTGGACAGTTCCTGAGACACGTGTCATCAGAGAGCACTTAGACAGAAAAGAACAACTCAACTTCAGCAGCTTCATAAGTACTGAAAGAATTAAGATTTTTTTTATAGAAGTAATATACAAATCTGTTTAAATTTCTGGAGCCAGTTGAGATATATATATATATATATATATATATATATATATATATATATATATATATATATATATATATAATATATCTAAAAAGTTTTTCCTGGATAACCCCTTTAAGTCTCTTATACTATACAGTGGTCCCCCGACATATGATGACCCTGACGTATGATCATATCAAGATACAATGGCCTCTCAGAGGCCATCGTATGTTGAAGGCAGCATCAACATACGATGCTTCTGTGTGTGGGGGCCATGCAAAAACGGCTATCCGGCAGTGCTGACTGCTTCAGCTGCCGTTGGATAGCCGTTTAATGTGCCCCCTGTGCCCCGCTGAATGATATTTACATGTTCCCACCGCTCCGGCCCATCATTACGCTGCTCCAATGCTGCCGCTGCCCTGCGCCGTCGCTCTCTGTTGCCGTCATCATGTCGCCACTCAAGCCGCCCTGTCGTCCAATAGGGGCGGCGTGAGCTTTGACGTGATGACGGCAGGGCAGCAGCGACTAAGTGATACGGAAGCAGAGGAGCGGTGAAGCAACGGGCCGGAACGGCAAACTGATGGGCCGGAGCGGCAGGGACATGTGAGTATGATCCATGGTATGAATCCTTCAACATATGATGGTTTCAACAAACGATGGTCCGCCTGGAACCGATTACCATCGTATGTTGAGGGACCACTGTATTTTAACTCTAATATTATAATATAAGTGTTACATTTGTAGTACAACACCTACATCTTAAAAAACACAAAAACACATACAGAAGACTGAATGTATCCATATATAATTCCAAAATGTATATAGTTATGCTTAATCTAGTGAAACAAAAATGTTGTAGGAAAATGGTTCCTATGCACACATTAAAGTGTACCTGTCATCAACAATAACTTGTTATATAATGTAGATAATACCATTATGTATATGTATATTTGTAATATACATTGGTTACAAAATGTGTATATTTTTGTCCCTGCAGCTATTGCACGTGTGTCTCTATGAGGAGTCCAAATACAGGAAGGGAGGGTGGACAAGCAGGGCTCTGTGCACTGAGGCTCTACGACATGCTCCCAGCTCACACATCAGGATGATTGACAAGCCAGGAGCCTGCACAGAGTCCTGTGTTTGGACTCCTCATAGAGACACAAAGGTAATAGCTCAGGGACAGCAATTTTTCACCCAAAAATATACACAATTTTTAACCAATGTATATTACAAATATACATAGAATGGTATTATCTATATTATATAAAAATGTTTTTGTTGACGAGAGGTACACTAAGTTAATATCATTTGTAAATATATAAAATGAGTATTATGTCCATTATGACTACATTTAGTCCACTTTACGCACATATATGTTTACTTTGAATGACTTAAATGGGCAGTAGTAGAAGGGAAAACAGGAAAAAGCCAGGTATAAAGCGCAAACCACTCCAGACGTCTCTGTGCTTGATAAGCAAAACAGGGGCCAGTGGGCAATTACGGCAGCATTCGGTCGACTCACAACTTCCTCCCAGATACCCTCCAGCGTGACTGAGCACACATGCAATGGGAGGAGGGAGGCATTGCATGTGTGCTCAGTCACGCTGGAGGGTATCTGGGAGGAAGTTGTGAGTCGACCGAATGCTGCCGTAATTGCCCACTGGCCCCTGTTTTGCTTATCAAGCACAGAGACGTCTGGAGTGGTTTGCGCTTTATACCCGGCTTTTTCCTGTTTTCCCTTCTACCATATCCATCGGCTGGAGCCCAATCCACGCTGACACCGGAAGAGCAGCACCACTATTCACCTATACGCTTCAAGTAGTTGTGAATTCTTCACAACTAACCCAGGTGAGCACCTACACTCAAAACCTGTCTGTGCATCTCCTGCCTTATTAGATATACTGTCCCATGGGAAGCTCTGCCTTTTTTATCTTATAGAGACAATTGTTAAATGGGCAGTAGACCACACATTTGAGTACTGCCAGGAAGACACTACTTTGAGACCAATGTCAAAGACACTCACTAGCCTTGTGGTAACACATGTCACTTTAGCTTATTTACTGGGGGGGTAGCCGCCTGGAAGCTCTACCACTGAACTCTTACTTCTCCTTCAATGTCTTGGACCTTCTCCATAGCATGGGACCTCAACTGCAGTCCCCTGGAAGCTTCACCACCTGGGATTTCTTCAGTGTACTCAATGGCAGGTGTAATCATCAAGTGTATAGAAGCCCAGCCAAAGTTCTCTTTTTTGCCTCTGACCTCCTAAACAAGTGCGCCAACTATACGACTGTCCAGCAACCAACAAAATGGCGCTGCACAGTGGTATTCAACAATACACTTCCCTTCCTTTTGCATACAGCCACAATGGAGGTGTGACGACACCAATTCCAGAGAGCCGGTGCGCGCGCGCCCTAGAGAGCCGCGCCGCGCGCGCCGGGACGTGACAGCCGGGGAACGGGACAGGTGAGTGGATTGGGATGCGACCAACGGGCGGGCGCGTCCCGCTACGCGGATCGTATCCCCGCCGACAGTGACAGTGCAGCGCTCCCGGTCAGCGGGTCTGACCGGGGCACTGCAGACAGGAGAACGCCGCAAGCGCTCCGGGGAGGAGCAGGGACCCGGAGCGCTCGGCGTAACAGTATTTCTATTTCTCTCTGCTGTAGTTATTATATGTTGAAGGCTAAAAAAAAAATATATTATTGACCTCCTAATAAGCCAAATCCAAAGCAAAACTTTTATGGGAATTTTTCAGTGTTTTGGACACACTTATGGGTTTGGCTAACAAATACTGACCAAATTACAGACCGAAAAACTATGAATGAATGATAAAAGTACAAAAGACTTACCGCATACTCACTCTCTGTATCTAGTGCACTTGTAGCTTCATCCAAAATAAGCACACTTGGGTTCCGAATTAAAGATCTTGCAATAGCAACTCTCTGCTTCTGACCCCCTGAGAGCTGTGCTCCCTTCTCTCCTGTTTCTGAAGCAAAAAAAAAACAAGTATGGTATTTAATAATAGGAAAGATTAGGAATGGACATTATGAAGTATATATGATGCAAGTTAGGCTATGTGTGCATCACGTTTACCCTCGGAATATAAGTTGGTAACCTGTCTAACACAGTGGCTGGTCTATACTGTAGCATTCTCCTGATGGGCCCAATGTGTTTAATGGACCATCTTAAACAAGTAATGACTATGGTTAGTCCATTTTCTGAGCATATACAAATAATTGACAGTCGCGTGGTCAACACTGATTTTTTGGCAGATTTGCTGTGGATCTTTTCTGTCTATTGTGCATTTACCCTAAAGCACACTGCCACATGTATTTTCTCATATCAGTAAATCAACATTGGTAATTTCTTATTGGCCACTGACCGACTACAATCATTCCCATATCCCACTCCCGTCACCAAGAAATCTCCCATTTACCATGTAACGCTTTGCATCTGACCATCCAACTTAAGCTAGCCATACAAATCCATAGCTGATCTATATAGATGCACATTGATAGTACTTTTTTCCCACTGTAGATGATAAGCAATATATTGTATACCCATGTGGTACCCATTCACTACTAATTTAATAAGTTAAATTTAGTCATATATGACACTTATTAAAGAAGATAAAAATGTACATAAAAAGTTAATACCTGTGTCATACCCATTCTGAAGCTCCATGATAAAACTATGTGCATTGGCCCTTTTGGCAGCACTTACAATAACTTCAAGAGGAACAGAACTTAGACCATAGGAGATGTTACTTTGAATGGAACAAGCAAAAAGCACTGGTTCTTGGCTTACCATTGATAACTATTGTACAAAACAAAAAGGAAAACCAAACATTAGAAAACCAATGATGAAATGGAAGCATCAATGGAAATGGAATGCCCCCATATACATTTGAGAAGGGTTATTAAAGGTGTATCGCCACTTTAAAAACTAACAGTTACAAAAACTAGCCACTGCACTAGACACAACGGTCCAGATTTACTATTGCAAATGCGACAGAATTGTGTCGTGATTTTCACCAAATATCTGCCTTACACAGCTTGTGCCACCTTTACTGTGAGTTTTACACAATTTTTAGACGAGTTTTAAAAGGGGCGTGGCTTAAGACCTTGCTCCAAATTCTGGTGGCACAGTTTAAGCCAACTGATAGTTGTGCCAAATTCTGGCAAAGTTTAAGCCAACTGATAGGCTGTTTAATCTGTTGTATTTTTAGACTGTCTAGTCTTAGTTTAGACCAACTATGTCACTATAATAAATCTGGTGCATTCTTAAACTGTCTAATCTTGGTTTACACTATCTATGTATTAACAGTTTTGATAAATCTGGGCCATGGTTGGCAGATAAATTGTTTTTCTAGAAATGTCTAACAGGACAAAAACTTCCCTTTAAGACCCCAACTTACTAAAACTAATTTGTAGACCGTGTAAACTTATCTTAGACAGTATAAGAATGTAAAGATTTATCACAGTGTATCAGGCTGCTTGATAATTCTCAATGAGATTGATCTCAATGGGATTCTGCTGCTCAGTACACACTACGGAAGCTCCATGCGGAATTGGATTCCACCAGAAGACTGAACATGTTTATTCTTCTAGCAGCATCTGCCGGAGAAGTAGTGAATGGGGATGACGCTGTCCATGACATATTGGGCGGATTTCAGGCAGAATTTCCGTCCAAAGCTTGCTGAATGGAAAATTCTATTGAATTGCAGCGGAATTTCGCCAGAATTCTGTCTCATCAAAAGACAGAATTCTGCTGAAATTCAAAGTCCCATGGACTTCAATGGGATCCCACCACGGAATTCCACTAAATTAAAGACAGTTGTTTATATTTTGCAGAATGTGTAAATACGCTCTGTGAATGCGACAGTGGATGTCACGATTCGGCTAGCTGGATGTGGATCCTCTGTGTCAGCGAGGGATTGGCGTGGACCGTGTTGGTGGACCGGTTCTAAGATGCTACTGGTATTCACCAGAGCCCGCCGCAAAGCGGGATGGTCTTGCTGCGGCGGTAGCAACCAGGTCGTATCCACCGGCAACGGCTCAACCTCGCTGACTGCTGAGAAGGCGTGGGACAGAAGGACTAGGCAGAGGCAAGGTCAGACGTAGCAGAAGGTCGGGGCAGGCGGCAAGGTTCGTAGTCAATATGGATAGCAGAAGATCTGGAAACACAGGCTTTGGACAACACTAAACGCTTTCACTGGCACAAGGCAACAAGATCCGGCAAAGAAGTGCAGGGGAAGTGAGGTAATATAGCCAGGGAGCAGGTGGAAGCTAATTAGGCTAATTGGGCCAGGCACCAATCATTGGTGCACTGGCCCTTTAAATCTTAGAGAGCTGGCGCGCGCGCCCTAAGGAGCGGAGCCGCTCGCGCCAGGACATGACAGCCGGGGGCCGGGACAGGTAAGTGACTTGGGATGCGATTCGCGAGCGGGCGCGTCCCGCTATGCGAATCGCATCCCCGCAGGCAATGTCAGTGCAGCGCTCCCGGTCAGCGGGTCTGACCGGGGCGCTGCAGAGAGAGGAATGCCGCGAGCGCTCCGGGGAGGAGCAGGGACCCGGAGCGCTCGGCGTAACAGTACCCCCCCCCCTTAGGTCTCCCCCTTTTTTTGTCCGGCAATTGCTTCACATGGGACGAGGACACTGGGAGCGATTGTAAGGTTTCCTCAAAGGCAGGCAGTTCAGCAGGAGTGGGAATGGGGAGGGAGGGCAGAGGGTGAAGCTTGGCATGGGGCAGGGTGTCACCAGGACGGGGGCTATGAGGAGGCACGGCACAGTCCTGATAGGCCTTGGGAAGACTAGGCACAGGAGGAGACACTGAGGCCCGACAGACGGGACTGGGAGCAGAGGTGAGGCATCTCTTACGGCAAGCAGGGCCCCAATTCTTGATCTCCCCGGTGGTCCAGCCAAGGGTGGGAGAATGATGCTGGAGCCATGGCAGACCGAGGAGGACTTCAGAGGTACAGTTGGGAAGGACGAACAATTCGATCTTTTCGTGATGGGGTCCAATGCACATTAAGAGAGGTTCTGTGCGGTAACGCACAGTACAGTCCAACTTCACTCCATTGACGGAAGAAATGTAGAGCGGCTTGACGAGACGGGTCACCGGGATGCAGAACTTATTCACCAAAGAGTCCAGAATAAAATTTCCAGAAGCACCAGAGTCCAAGCAGGCCACAGCTGAGAGGGAGGAGTTGGCAGAAGGAGAAATCCGCACGGGCACAGTGAGACGTGGAGAAGCAGATTTCGTACCAAGAGACGCCACACCCACGTGAGCTGGGTGCGTGAGTGCGTTTCCCAGACGTGGAGGGCGAATAGGGCAATCCACCAAGAAGTGTTCGGTACTGGCACAGTCCAGACATAAATTGTTATCCCTACGGCGAGTCCTCTCTTGGTGGGTCAGGCGAGACCGATCCACTTGCATAGCCTCCTCGGCGGGAGGCACAGGGGTAGATTGCAGAGGATACTGTGAGAGAGGTGCCCAGAGATCAAGGTCTTTTTCCTGGCGGAGCTCCTGGTGTCTCTCAGAAAAACGCATGTCAATGCGGGTGGCCAAATGGATAAGTTCATGCAGGTTGGCAGGAATCTCTCGTGCGGCCAGCACATCCTTGATGTTACTGGATAGGCCTTTTTTAAAGGTCGCGCAGAGAGCCTGGTTATTCCAAGATAATTCGGAAGCGAGAGTACGAAATCGGATGGCGTACTCGCCTACAGAAGAATTACCCTGGACCAGGTTCAGCAGGGCAGTCTCGGCAGAAGAAGCTCGGGATGGTTCCTCGAAGACACTACGGACTTCAGCGAAGAAGGATTGGACTGTGGCTGTGGCAGGATCATTGCGGTCCCAGAGCGGTGTGGCCCAAGACAAGGCCTTTCCAGAAAGAAGGCTCACTACGGACGCCACCTTAGACCGTTCTGTAGGAAATTGGTCCGACAACATCTCCATATGTAGGGAACATTGAGATAAGAATCCACGGCAGAGTCTAGAGTCCCCATCAAATTTGTCCGGCAGGGACAAGTGGAGGCTAGGAGCGGCCACTCGCTGCGGAGGAGGTGCAGGAGCTGGCGGAGGAGATGGTTGCCGCTGTAGCAGTGGCAGAAGTTGCTGTAACGTGGCGGTCAACTGCGACAGCTGCTGTCCTTGTTGGGCAATTTGCTGCTATTGCTGAGCGACCACCGTGGTGAGGTCAGTGAGACTCGGCAGCGGCACCTCAGCGGGATCCATGGCCGGATCTACTGTCACGATTCGGCTAGCTGGATGTGGATCCTCTGTGTCAGCGAGGGATTGGCGTGGACCGTGTCGGTGGACCGGTTCTAAGATGCTACTGGTATTCACCAGAGCCCGCCGCAAAGCGGGATGGTCTTGCTGCGGCGGTAGCAACCAGGTCGTATCCACCGGCAACGGCTCAACCTCGCTGACTGCTGAGAAGGCGTGGGACAGAAGGACTAGGCAGAGGCAAGGTCAGACGTAGCAGAAGGTCGGGGCAGGCGGCAAGGTTCGTAGTCAATATGGATAGCAGAAGATCTGGAAACACAGGCTTTGGACAACACTAAACGCTTTCACTGGCACAAGGCAACAAGATCCGGCAAGGAAGTGCAGGGGAAGTGAGGTAATATAGCCAGGGAGCAGGTGGAAGCTAATTAGGCTAATTGGGCCAGGCACCAATCATTGGTGCACTGGCCCTTTAAATCTTAGAGAGCTGGCGCGCGCGCCCTAAGGAGCGGAGCCGCGCGCGCCAGGACATGACAGCCGGGGGCCGGGACAGGTAAGTGACTTGGGATGCGATTCGCGAGCGCGCGCGTCCCACTATGCGAATCGCATCCCTGCCGGCAATGTCAGTGCAGCGCTCCCAGTCAGCGGGTCTGACCGGGGCGCTGCAGAGAGAGGAACGCCGCGAGCGCTCCGGGGAGGAGCAGGGACCCGGAGTGCTCGGCGTAACAGTGGAATGCTATTATAGTCTATGGGCAGAAAACTGCGGCTGAATTCTTTCGAATGTAAATTCCACCATGTGAACATAGCCTTGGACTGTCTAGTCTTAGTTTAAACCAACTATTGGTTGGTTCGAACTGTGACAGGATTTTGGTGCAATCGACCATGTCCCTTTTACAGAGGCAAAATCCTATTAGAGGAGTTTCAAAAAAGTGGTTACCACTTATAATAATGTGGTGCAAGTCACGTATGGCAGTTTTTGGTGCAAATTGCATAAAAATGTTGGTGCATTTGCAATAGTGAATATTTAATATGCGACTGTACACTTCCTTGGAGTAGGAAGAACACATGCATTTGTATTTTAACTGTATGTTAGTGTGTTTGCTATAGGTGCGGACACTACTTGTAAGACAGATCATTTTTTATGATTGTGTATGTATGCTACTCTATGCGAGCTGTGATGTGGACTGATAGGAATTACGTGAGAAATGTCAGAATACCAAGCATGCCAAACTAATACTCAAATGTGTAGGATAATGGATACCAATATTCTAGTGTGATCAATTTTCACTCACGTATTGAGGATATTCATATAGGGGGAGATTTATCAAAACCTGTGCAGAGGAAGAGTGGTGCAGTTGCCCATAGCAACCAATCAGATTGCTTCTTTCATTTATCCACAGGCCTCTAAAGAGGCCTGTGGAAAATGAAAGAAGCGATCTGATTGGTTGCTATGGGCAACTACACCACTCTTCCTCTGCACAGGTTTTGATAAATCTCCCCAATAGTGCATTAAGAAATCTCCCCCAATAAGTTTGGCAAAGTATTTACAGGAGAAATAACACCCAGAGACAGGAAGTGACAGATGTTTTCTGTTTTTATTCAAGAGATTTCCGAATATATCATAAAATATACTAGTGTCATTACTTTCCCAGCCCCCACATCACAGCAAAGTTATATACCCTGACTAGTCTATGACACTATCAAATGTAGCCATGGAAAACCATTCTGACACAGATGAAGAGGTATACAAAAACTGAAAAAAAAAAATTTTTTATTGTTATAAAAGTTATGCATGTTGCATATAATGCTGTTTTTTCTAATTTTACTGAAATCACCTTGATGGAATTTCTTATAAATACATGTTTGTTGTCTATTAGAGATGAGCGAACTTACAGTAAATTCGATTCGTCACAAACTTCTCGGCTCGGCAGTTGATGACTTATCCTGCATAAATTAGTTCAGCTTTCAGGTGCTCCTGTGGGCTGGAAAAGGTGGATACAGTCCTAGGAGACTCTTTCCTAGGAATGTACAGTAACCCCTCGACCTACGATGGCCCCGACATATGATAAAATCGACATACGATGGCCTCTCAGAGGCCATCGCATGTCGATGTCAGCATCGACATACGATGCTTTTATATGTCGGGGCCATCGCATTAACTGCTATCCGACAGCGCAAAATGCTTAAGCTGCTGTCGGATAGCAGTTTAAGCATCCCTGGCAGGTTCGCTTACCTATTCCCGCTGCTCCGGGTCCACTTCGCGATCCTCCGGTGTCTTGCGCATCTTCTCCAGGGTCCGGGCCTCGCTTTCCGGCGTTGTTATTACGTCACTACGCACGCCGCGCCGGCGCAGCAGCGTAATAATGTCACCAGAAAGCGAGGCCCGGACCCTGGAGAAGATGCGCAAGACACCGGAGGATCGCGAAGAAGACACCGGAGCAGCGGGACAGCATCGGGAGCCCCTGGGACAGCATCGGGAGCGGTGAGGACCTGGTCCGGAGCAACGGGGACAGGTGAGTATAACTTCCTATACTTTACATTGCACGGATCCCTCAACATAGGATGGATTCGACAAACGATGGGTCGTTTGGAACGAATTACCCTCGTATGTTGAGGGACCACTGTATCCGCCTTTTCCAGCCCACCGGAGCACCTGAAGGCTGAACTAATTTACGCAGGATAAGTCATCAACTGCCGAGCCGAGAAGTTCGTGACGAATTGAATTTACTGTAAGTTCGCTCATCTCTATTGTCTATACAAAAATTTTGAAAGAGACTCTAATATTCTATAGTCTACAATCGATATATAGACTACAATAGACCGACTGACACTTGAAGAATCACATACCTTTGCATGTAGGTACTTGTGGTCATACATTTTTATTGCCTGGTCATCAAGATAGACTTCTCCTTCTTGCACAGAGTAAAAGTTTTCAAGAATGTTCACACAAGAGCTTTTCCCGCTACCAGATGGCCCCACCAATGCAGTGACTTTTCCAGGGTACAGTGTAAAGGACAGGTTCTATATGCAGCCAAAATCAACATACATGTTATATATTGAGTAAAATGTCAAATGAAATAATAACCTGCTATAACTAAGGCTGTGTACACACTGTTGTCTGTCATGCCTTCTGTGACTGATCTGATGATCAATTGGGATCCAAGGAAATTCTTGGAGCTACATTTATTTCTAGAAATGCTATGAAATTTTAATCATCAAAAAGTAACAAAAATTTTATGAAAATAATTATTGCAATGTGAACAGAGCCTAGAATATTTTTTAAAAGTGTCCAATTAGCTATTGCATGTAGAGATGAGCGAACTTACAGTAAATTCGATTCGTCACAAACTTCTCGGCTCGGCAGTTGATGACTTATCCTGCATAAATGAGTTCAGCTTTCAGTTGCTCCGGTGGGCTGGAAAAGGTGGATACAGTCTTAGAAGACTCTCTCCTAGGACTGTATCCACCTTTTCCAGCCCACCGGAGCACCTGAAAGCTGAACTCATTTACGCAGGATAATACATCAACTGCCGAGCCGAGAAGTTCTTGACAAGTTCGCTCATCTCTAATTGCATGTCATTCTTAGACCAGCCTATTATCATTACAGTATTACACAGTGCAAACATAATATTTTCTTGGAAATAAAAGTCAGCTGTAGATGAAAAAGCGAGAAGTCAAATATAATCCTCTTGAATACAGAAGTTTTATACGCCCTGCAAAAAACAGGTTTCTTTTATCAACTGTCCCCAGCCCTGAAACACAAGTCCTGTGTGTTGTGCAATGACTTCTTTATGTGGCAGAAAACCCATGAACCTCTGCTTTGTGCTCTTTGCTGCAGAAAGATATTTTGATGAAAGCAATGCCTGTCTTGCTGCAGCCCTACACCAACTGTATATGAATTGGATGAGGGCAGTTAGGGTTCCCAAGGGAAAATCCACCACAGATGATGAACAGGGAGATTCAGCAGTTTAGAATCCTGCATGTCTCTTGTGTACCGAGAGAAGCAGTGATATTATAAGAAAGTCTTACATCTAGATACCCTAATCTATGGTTCTGCTATGTCCAAGCATGCTTATATCTTAAAACCTTACGGTGAAGCTAGCCATGGACAATAGATACTAGTCAGCAGATCTTAAAGGGGTACTCTGGTGCTTAGACATCTTATCCCCTATTCAAAGGATAGGGGATAAGATGCCTGATCGCGGGAGTCCTGCTGCTGGGGACCCCTGGGATCTTGCACGCGGAAACCCGTTTGTAATCAGTCTCCGGAGCGTGTTCGCTCCGGGTCAGATTCCTGGCGACCACAGGGCCGACGGCGTGTGACGTCACGCCTCCGCCCCCATGTGACCTCACGCCCCGCCCCTCAATGCAAGCCTACGGGAGGGGGCCTGATAGCTGTCACACCCCTCCCATAGACTTGCATTGAGGGGCGGAGCGTGAGGTCACATGGGGGCGGAGGCGTGACGTCACACGCTGCCGGCCCCATGATCGACAGTAATCAGACCCAGAGCGAACACTCTCCGGGGACTATTTACAAACGGGGTGCCGCGTGCATGATCCTGGGGGTCCCCAGCAGCGGGACTCCCGCGATCAGGCATCTTATCCCTCATCCTTTGGATAGGGGATAAGATGTCTAAGCACCGGAGTACCCCTTTAACTGTGATCCAGATAAGGAACAATCAAGCAGGATTTGATTTCCTTTTTATAGAAATCATAGATTATAAAATCATGGCTTTAACTAAAATTTTGTTTTGATGACTATTAGAAAAGTTAATGCTTTGCCAGGATGTACAACATATAGATACACTGCTCAAAAATATAAAGGGAACACTTAAACAACACAATGTAACTCCAAGTCCATCACACTTCTGTGAAATCACACTGTCCACTCAGGAAGCAACACTGATTGACAATCAATTTCACATGCTGTTGTGCAAATGGAACAGACAACAGGTGGAAATTATAAGCAATTAGCAAGACACCCCCAATAAAGGAGTGGTTCTGCAGGTGGTGACCACAGACCACTTCTCAGTTCCTATGCTTCCTGGCTGATGTTTTGGTCACTTTTGAATGCTGTCAGAGCCATGCAAAATGAACTCCAGCAGGCCACAAATGTGCATGTGTCCACTCAAACGGTCAGAAACAGACTCCATGAGGGTGGTATGAGGGCCTGAGATCCACAGGTGGAGGTTGTGCTTACAGCCCAACACCGTGCAGGATGTTTAGCATTTGCCAGAGAACACTAAGATTGGCAAATTTCAAACTGGCGCCCTGTGCTCTTCACAGATGAAAGCACGTGACAGACATGACAGAGTCTGGAGATGCTGCGTACAACATTCTGCTGCCTGCAACATCGTCCAGCATGACCGGTTTGGCAGTGGGTGAGTAATGGTGTCGGGTGGCATTTCTTTGGGGTACTGCACAGCCCTCCATGTGCTTGCCAGAGGCAGCCTGAATGCCTTTAGGTACCGAGATGAGATCCTCAGACCCCTTGTGAGACCATATGCTGGTGCGACAGGCCCTGGGTTCCTCCTAATGCAAAACAATGCTAGACCTCATATGGCTGGAGAGTGTCAGCAGTTTCTGCAAGAGGAAGGCATTGATGCTAAGGACTGGCCCACCCATTCCCCAGACCTGAATTACATCTGGGACATCATGCTTTAGTCCAGGTCTGGGAGGACATCCCTCAGGAGACCATCCGCCACCTCATCAGGAGCATGCCCAGGCATTGTAGGGAGGTCATCTGGGCACGTGGAGGCCACACACACACACTACTGAGCCTCATTTTGACTTGTTTTAAGGACATTACATCAAAGTTGGATCAGCCTGTAGTGTGGTTTTCCACTTCGATTTTGAGTGTGACTCCATATCCAGACCTCCATGGGTTGATAAATTAGATTTCCATTGATAATTTTTGTGTGATTTTGTTGTCAGCACATTCAACTATGTAAAGACGAAAGTATTTCATATGATTAGTTCATTCATTCAGATCTAGGATGTGTTATCTTAGTGTTCACTTTATTTTTTTGAGCAGTGTAGTTTTTGAATCTGACAGTGCCAGTTTAAACTCTGAAGTACCCCTTTAAAGTAATCAGTAGATGCTATAAAGGGGATTTTGCCTTTTGGTTTATTCTGTGTTTGAATTCACAAAGGCCCAGATTTACCAAACTATGTCAGAGAAAAAATAGAGTGATTTTTCCATAACAACCAATCACAGCTCAGGTTTCACTTTACCAGAGCTCGTTAGCTGAGCTGTAATTGGTTGCTGTGGGAAAATCACTATTTTTTTTTCTCTTACTCAGTTTGAAAAATCTGGGCCAAAAAATAGCTAAATTCTGTTAGCAGTTTAGTTTAGGCTTGGTGGAAGTCCATATAATAAGTACCGAAAAGAAAATGTAAAAAAAATCTAAAATTAAGAAATTAAAAACATTTGAAGAAAATAATATTTTTATATCTGTTTATCAGTACATATAGGTGATACATTACCTTTAACACTAGTGTAACAGAAAATAAGGGCATCTATGTTGGATTACCGGTAGCTGCCATTAAACTACATTTAGAAAATCCAATTAAAAAGATCATACATATGAATAATTTGTCTTTTTCTAAAAAAAATTTTTGGTGAAATTTACTGGAAAACCCCTGACAAATCTGAATTAGAGATGCATATTTGGAATCTACTGAATCTAATAATATGGCCATCAATTTGTTTAGTTTTGAAAAAGTAATTCTGCTTTCCAGGAGTTCTGAAAAATTTGGTATAGTTCTACGTGACCTAAGAATCTCATACCAGACTTCTCTGGGGAATCAAAACACTGGGGAATATGAATTACTTTTCCAAGAATTCCTTTTTCTGTAGCTTGTCTAGTCTGCATTTTAATAAAATAATACCTAACAAACCTACTCTGAAGCTATCTATCTATGGTATATACAGCATTACCTGACTTACCTTAAGTACTTGTGTTGCTGGTCGGGTGGGATATGCAAAAGTGACATTTCGGAACTCTACTTTCCCTTCCAAATGCTCAGGAGCGAAGGTCCCATCATTAACCATTTTTGGTTTGCGATCTATGAACTCAAACACTTTTTCTGCAGCACCAACACCTTGCATTAAACCTCCATATACCGATCCAATAGACTGCAACACATAAATTATCAACAAAGCACTTCAATAGAATTCAAAAAGTAAAGTAATACAAAAAAGTGTACAGAAGCAGGGTATGTCCCAATGTGACTGAAGAATCTGCAGAAAATCCATACCAAATCTGCAGCAGATCTTAAAGGGTTACTCCCGTGGAAAACTTTTTCTTAAATCATCTGGTGCCAGAAAGTTAAACAGATTTGTAAATGACTTCTATTAAAAAAAATCTTAATCCTTCCAGTACTTTTTAGGGGCTGTATACTACAACGGAAATGCTTTTCTTTTTGAATTTCTCTTCTGACACAACCACAGTGCTCTCTGCTGACCTCTGCAGTCCATTTTAGGAACTGTCCAGAGCAGGAGAAAATCCCCATAGCAAACATATGCTGCTCTGGAGAGTTCCTAAAATGGACTGCAGAGGTCAGCAGAGAGCACTGTGGTCATGACAGAAAAGAAATCCAAAAAAAAGCATTTCCTCTGTACTATACAGCCCTTAAAAAGTACTGGAAGGATTAAGATTTTTTTAATAGAAGTAATTTACAAATCTGTTTAACTTTCTGGCACCAGTTGATTTAAGAAAAAAAGTTTTCCATGGGAGTACCCCTTTAATGTATAACATACAGATTTTTCTAAGGTCCCCCCCCCTTATTAAAGGGGTATTCAGGATTTCTATTTATTTGACTATGCTACGGGGGCTATAAAGTTAGTGTATATCATAATATAGTGTCTGTACATGTATTTCTTGCTGGGCTCTCAATTCTTATGTGATCTTTGCCCCAATATGTTTTTTAACAGCATACAAAATGACTCACTTTCAGGTTTTCCCAGGTTGCAGTTTGGCCTTAGACATTATATCACTAGTCAGGTGTTCAAAGGAGCCTGTCTGCTTCAATGGGTGGAGGTAACTCTGGGTAGGAAGGAGATTCTGCAGTGAATTGTAGTTTTGCAACAGCTGGAGGCACTGTTAGAAAACACTGCTCTATTGTTTAAAGCAAAGCATGGAGGGCGGCACTGCTGGTTCAATGGGTGGGTGGCTGATGTGTGGGAGGGTGTAAAGTGACCTCACACTTACAAACAAGGAATTCTGGGACTTGTAGTTGAAGGGAGGGAACTTTAACAGTAAATAACCATTTCACAAAAAGAAATCAGCAGCATTACACTGGAATCACAACATAGCCATTTAGCCCCAAGACAAGCACGAGTCCTTCCTAAGCATGTCCATTACTGTCTGGCAGGTACGTACTAAAATCACCTTTAACCACATTTTATAATAGCATAAAAATGTGGTTAAAACTTGCAATAGAAATTGATATACTGGAGATTTTAAAATTCATGCCAAAGGTCAATTTCCATCAATCAGCATACCAGAAGTGATTGGATTGGCTGTGTATTCAAATCTCCTAGGGGGACTAAAAGTGTAATTAAAAAAATATTGGAAAAAACTACTATATACTATTTTTTTAATAGTAAAACGTAATACCCTAGAATTCCTCAACAGGACATTCAGTATGTGTGGCAGTAGGTAATCTGTTCTTACCTCCATGCAGTCTCCCAGAAGAAATTCATAGATAACAAATGATATTAGGTTACCGCTTGTCGTTTGTCCTGATATCACAAGATGTCCGCCATAGTACAGAATACTAATCTGTAACACTAACTGAGTAAACTGCGGAAAAGAAAATATAGTATTTACAAAAATCCAGCCTACTGGGAGACATTATACATCTAGATAAGAGCCTGGTGATGAGCATGCACATTAATCAGGAATCATGTGTCACATACCACCACATACTTACTCCAGTAGACCACACATAGTAAGTATAAGCGATTGCTTCCTTTTTGTACAGGAAGTAAACTTGCTGCAGCTTTTCACTATACACATTAGCCTCAGTATCTTCATTGGCAAAACTGCGGACAGTTTTGATGGCAGAAATGGTTTCTTCTGCAGTGCTGTTGGCCTTTGCTAATGCAGTCTGAACTTCTATGGCAAGTTTCTTTGGAGAGAATAAAAGAGAAAAAAGCTGTGGACACATCTGTGAAACTTCTCAGTCTGCGACAGAACCATTTCCATAAACAGATATTATCAGCCAAACATTGTAAGGCATCTGCAGCTTAGGAAGAATGCATACTACAGGGCTTGTCACTACAAAAACAGAATAAATCCACATGTGTGATTCATTGAAACTGTTCCACTAAATACAAACACATTTCAGTGGATACACTGCAAGCATCAGAGCCATGGGATCTTGCCAATCTATGGTTTGCAGGTTGTGCAGATCTCCAAAGCAACACATACAAAAGACTACAAACATTCACAGATGTTAACTTAACCCCTTAAGGACCGGGTTTTTTTCCGTTTTTGCATTTTCGTTTTTTGCTCCTTGCCTTTAAAAAATCATAACTCTTTAAATTTTGCACCTAAAAATCCATATGATGGCTTATTTTTTGCGCCACCAATTCTACTTTGTAATGACGTCAGTCATTTTGCCCAAAAATCTACGGTGAAACGGGAAAAAAAATCATTGTGCGACAAAATTGAAAAAAAAAACGCTGTTTTGTAACTTTTGGGGGCTTCCGTTTCTACGTAGTAATTTTTTTGGTAAAAATGACACCTGCTATTTATTCTGTAGGTCCATACGATTAAAATGATACCCTACTTATATAGGTTTGATTTTTTCGGACTTCTGGAAAAAATCATAACTACATGCAGGAAAATTAATACGTTTAAAATTGTCATCTTCTGACCCCTATAACTTTTTTTTTTCCCATGTATGGGGCGGTATGAGGGCTCATTTTTTGCGCCGTGATCTGGAGTTTTTAACGGTACCATTTTTGCATTGATAGGACTTATTGATCGCTTTTTATTCATTTTTAAATGATATAAAAAGTGACCAAAAATGCACTATTTTGGACTTTGGAATTTTTTTGCGCGCACGCCATTGACCGAGCGGTTTAATTAATGATATATTTTTATCATTCGGACATTTCCGCACGCGGTGATACCATATATGTTTATTTTTATTTACACTGTGTTTTTTTTTTTATTGGAAAAGGGGGGTGATTCAAACTTTTAATAGGGGAGGAGTTAAATGATCTTTATTAACTTTTTTTTTTTACTTTTTTTTTGCAGTGTTATAGGTCCCATAGGGACCTATAACACTGCACACACTGATCTTCTATGCTGATCACTGGTTTCTCATAAGAAACCAGTGATCAACGATTCTGCCGCATGACTGCTCATGCCTGGATCTCAGGCACTGAGCAGTCATTCGGCGATCGGACAGCGAGGAGGCAGGTAGGGGCCCTCCCGCTGTCCTGTCAGCTGTTCGGGATGCCGCGATTAGCCGCGGCTATCCCAAACAGCTGGACTGAGCTAGCCGGAAACTTTCACTTTTAGCCGCGCGGCTCAGCTCTGAGCGCGCGGCTAAAGGGTTAATAGCGCTATTAGAGGCGGGTCCCGGCTTCACTATGACGCCGGGCCCGCCGTGATATGACGCGGGGTTACTGTGTAACCCCGCGTTATCTGAAGAGCAGGACCAAGGACGTACCGGTACGTCCTTGGTCCTTAAGGGGTTAAAGGGGTACTCTGGTGGAATTATTATTATTATTTTTTTTTATCAATTGGTGCCAGAAAGTTAAACAGATTTGTAAATTACTAAGAAGAAGAAAAGAATATGTGCAGCTCACGGTTATATTACCTACCGAGGACAAACGGGTAATGCACCTATACCTATGGTGCTAATATTAAAAAAATAAAAGAGAAAAACAAAATACCCAGACCTCAAGGAAGGTATAATAGATGTAATATATTAGACTATAATAAAAAAAACAGGAATCGTGCTTCAATGATACTAAAAATAGTTATTTTTATTCATTAATAAAGAAATAATAAATGAATAATAAAATAAAAGGAATACCACCTCACAAAGGGCCCTTTGTGAGAGGAGTAAACAGTAGATATATATAATAAATGTAAAAACAAAGAGAATTAAAATTAATCACTGGCAAGCTTATATATACAGTACTGCATATAACTCTATTGCTTCAGTTCATAAAGATAGTTACAATTAGTTACAATTGTAGCCGGTGATGACTGTACTGTAATTTCACATTTCCCGACGGAGCCATGATAACGGCTCCGAGCAGGAAATATGAAATTATAGTGAAGTTTTATATTTCTGTGAGCCAGGCAACCCACCCGCATATACCACCTGCCCGCATCTCCCACCTGCCCGCTAGCTGGTTCTCCTCACTGTCAGGGCATGCTAGGCGTTGTAGTCTTTCAATAGCTAGCGGGCAGGTGGCCAGGGAGCCATTTAAACAGAGTGCCTTTAGCTGTTGCTAAACTACAACTCCTATCACAGGAGTTATAGTTTAGGAACAGCGAGACTCTAGCTGGTGCTTAACTGGAGGCTCACTGTTGTAAAATTACAACTCCAATCATTCCCAGACAGCCAAAGGTTGTCTGGAAATGATGAGGTGTGTAGTTTAGCAAGAGCTGGAGGCTCCCTGTTTGGAAACCCTGCTTTATGGGTGTTCTCCCCAATACCATGCCCGATACCTGGTGCCGCTCTGCTGCCCCGTTCTTCCATCCTCCTGTCCGCATCACAGTGTTCCATGGAGGAGCATGTGACACACACGTCACTCCGCCTCCTTCCCTGCGCCCAGCCTAACGCTACGCAGGAAGCAGAGTGACGTGTATGTCACATGCTCCTCCATAGGACGACACGATGCGGACCAGAGGACGGGAGAACGGGGCAGCAGAGCGGCAGCACCAGCACTTGACCCAAGGAGGTGAGCTGCCTGCAAGGAGGGGGCTTCCACTAATGTCTAAGCGGGGGCCCCTGCTGCTGTCTAAATGGGGGGGCCCTGCTGCTGTCTAAAGGGGGTGGCCCTGTTGCTGTCTAATTGGGGGGGGGGGGGCTGCTGCTGTCTAAAGGGGGTGGCCCTGCTGCAGTCTAATAGGGGGGGGGCCTGCTGCTGTCTAAAGGGGGGGGGGGCCTGCTGGTGTCTAAAGGGGAGGGGGGCTGCTGCTGTCTAAAAGGGGGGGCCCTGCTACTGTCTAAAGGGG
Source organism: Hyla sarda (assembly GCF_029499605.1). Lineage (NCBI taxonomy): Eukaryota > Metazoa > Chordata > Amphibia > Anura > Hylidae > Hyla > Hyla sarda. The sequence continues at coordinate 463,716,012 of NC_079189.1, forward strand.
GGGGGCCCTGCTGCTGTCTAAAGGGGGGGGGGGGCTGCTGCTGTCTAAACGGTGGCCCTGCTGCTGTCTAAAGGGGGGGCCCTGCTGCTGTCTAAAGGGGGCCCTGCTGCTGTCTAAAGGGGGGCCCTGCTGCTGTCTAAAGGGGGGGGCCCTGCTGCTGTCTAAAGGGTAGGGCCCTGCTGGCGTCTAAAGGGGGGGGGGCCCCTGCTGCTGTCTAAAGGGGGGGGCCCTGCTGCTGTCTAAAGGTGGGGGGCTGCTGCTGTCTAAAGGGGAGGGCCCTGCTGCTGTCTAAAGGGGGGCCCTGCTGCTGTCTAAAGGGGGGGCCCTGCTGCTGTCTAAAGGGGGGGCCCTGCTGCTGTCTAAAGGGGAGGGCCCTGCTGCTGTCTAAACGGGGGCCCTGCTGCTGTCTAAAGGGGGGGCCCTGCTGCTGTCTAAACGGGGGGGGGGGGGCCTGCTGCTGTCTAAACGGGGGCCCTGCTGCTGTCTAAACGGGGGGGGGGGCCCTGCTGCTGTCTAAATGGGGGGCCCTGCTGCTGTTTAAAGGGGGGGCCTGCTGCTGTCTAAAGGGGGGCCATGCTGCTGTTTAAAGGGGGGGCCCTGCTGCTGTCTAAAGGGGGGGGGGGGTCTGCTGCTGTCTAAAGGGGGGTCATGCTGCTGTCTAAATGGGGGGGCCCTGCTGCTGTCTAAAGGGGGGCCCTGCTATCTAAAGGGGGGCCCTGCTGCTGTTTAAATGGGGGCCCACTGTCTAAAGGGGGGGCTGTGGTCTACAGAGGGCTGCTACTTATGTCTACAGGGGGGCTGCTGTCTACAAGGGGGGCTGCTACTAATGATTGCCAGGGGGCTGCAGCTAATGTTTGCAAGGGGATACTACCTACTATTAAAGACAATCTTACAGCAGAGTCACCTGCACGAACTTGAATTTATAGGTAGATAGTGCAGGTGACCCGGTTTCTACCGCTGCTCATCATATGGTCTTCAGTCTAACCGCCAATGCAAATTCCCTGTTCTGTCCAATGGAGAAGAGAGGAATCTTGGCTCATACTACAGCAGCCGCCTCCATTGTACACAACAAGGACCCACATATCATACGGTAAACAGCGCCAGAAACCGCTTCACCCTGGTGTCAGATTCCCTTTAAAAAAGTACTCGTACTTGGTATCGGCAAGTACTAGAATTAAAGTATCGGTACCCGTACTCGGTCTTAAAAAATGGTATCGGGACATCCCTAACTACATCAATAACCTGATTTTTTTTTTTTTTGCTTACTATTAATAAAATGGTTAACAAGGGCTTATTGGGGAGTGTTTTTTGGAATAAAAGTTTTTAAAATGTGTTGTATTTTTTACATTTTATTTACTTTACAGGCTTAGCAGTGGAAGCTGTCTTATAGATGGAGTCCATTACTAAGCCGGGGCTTAGCGTTAGCCCCAATTACAGCTAGCGCTAACCCCATTTATTACCCCACAGGGGGGCTGGTACCAACAGTCCTGGAGCGTCAAAAATGTATAATATATATGTATTTATTTATCGATTGCACATTTTTAACACAGCTATCAACCCCGTGTGATAGTATGATAAATATGTCACACATAAGCAAAATGAAAGCAAAAAAAAATTACTACAGAACTCGCTTACCAAAGCAACAATGATGAATGTCCCCCAATATGTCATAAGTCCCATTGTCTCCAGGGGGGGCATGGCTATGCTGCAGTGTGTGAGCATTACTTCAGTAAATACATTTGTTTTGCTATCCACCAACCTACCGTAACATGACCAAGTCCTTCTGGAGATCATGTGACTTATGACATACTGCCTCTGGCCGCATGGAATGCTGGAAAAGGTCAGAGACAACAATAACATAACAAGACTTACACTTTAAGGTGTGGGCCCCATGCATGAAAATGGGAAAAAGCGGCACACAGAGGTACTGTATTGTAACTAGGCATAGTGGCCTTAAAAGCTAAAGAAAAAAACTGGAATACCTGTTTAAGGTGGTTTTCAAATAAAAACTGCATTTTTTGGGGGGGGAGAAAAACACGGATTTTATTGTAAAAGCCAAGCTGGTTTTGTCCATGTGAACTAGCCCTTAGTCAACACTCATCCTGAAGTCCCCCAAAACTTGCTTGATAGAGTGATAATAATTAGATCATCTGTCCAAATCAAATCTAGATCACTGGACCTGTTGTTAACTATTAAAAAATAATAATTATAATAATTGTGAAAAAAAAGTGTTTGAACACTAAAACAGCTGAAAATAATATGAAAAATAAAGCTCAAAAAACAATATGTGAACATAGCCAAAAGTGTTGTTCTCTGCTCACCTCAGAGCACCTATGCGCAGTGTCCTGTGCATAGCAAATCTGCTCAGGGCCTCTTGTTACACATGCACATCCATCTGCTCCTCAACAAATGCCCACTCATAAGAAACCTACCCTTGCCTCCCTGTGCCTGAGCATTCCCCAAACCGCTCCCCGTCTGTCTCCAGGTTGGGTTTGGTTCTGCATTTCAGTTCCATTGAAGTGAATGGAGTTAAGTTGTAAAACCACACCCAACCTGGAGCTGTTTTTGAAAGAAATTTGCCGCGTTTTTCTATTCCTGGATAACCCCTTTAAAGTTTTTTTTGTACCAACAAACTGTGAGGTGTTATTCTGTTCCATTATCCTTGATTTTGACCCCGCCTGTATCCTTACCTTATTTAGCGGTCTGCTGACCTGTCTGCCTCTTACCATACTGCCAGGCTCTGGCCTCTGCCTGTCTATTAATATGAACAAATTCTGCATTCCCTGACCTCTGTCCATCGGCCTATGGCCTCTGCTAGTTACTTTGATATCTTGCTTTGCTGTCTACAGCAGCATTATCTTGCTTTCTGTATCATGATATAAATTGCTGCGTAAGGGACATTTCCACAACAGTCAGGCAGGACGTGTACATGCAGCTATAGATAAACACTGAGATATGGAAACCTCTACATACCATATATAGTATAAGCCTAGTTTTTCAGCACGTATAAGCCTAGTTTTTCAGCACGATTTTTCGTGCTGAAAACGCCCCCCCCCCCCCCCCCCTCGGCTTATACTCGAGTGAACTCTCCGCCTGTCAATCCCTTCTCAGTGGTCTTCAACCTGCGGACCTCCAGATGTTGCAAAACTACAGCTCCCAGCATGCCCGGACAGCCATCGGCATGCTGGGAGTTGTAGTTTTGAAACATCTGGAGGTCCGCAGGTTGTAGACCACTGCGGCCTTCGTCATCATCCAGACCCCCCTTTAGTTTTCTACTCACCTCCCCTCGGTGGGAAGGAAGGGTGAGCTGGTCTGTGACGTCCCTGCGCATGAAAGTCCCTGTGCGTCGTCGTCAAGGCAACATCACTAGTCCGGGGCTGGCCCGGAGCGGAGAAGAGGGCATCCCGGTGAAGATGGACAGCCCGGAACGACTAACCCTCCCCACCGGACGGTCCCTGCAGCATAGATGGCCCAGACCAGCTCACCCTTCCTTCCCACCGAGGGGAGGTGAGTAGAAAACTAAAGGGGGGTCTGGATGATGATGAAGGCCTCAGTGGTCTTCAACCTGCGGACCTCCAGAGGTTTCAAAACTACAACTCCCAGCATGCCCGGACAGCCATCGGCTGTCCGGGCATGCTGGGAGTTGTAGTTTTGCAACATCTGGAGGTCCGCAGATGTTGAAGACCACTGATGAAGGGATTAACAGGCGGTGATGATGTATTTCCCACCCTAGGCTTATAGTCGAGTCAATAACTTTTCCTGGGTTTTTGGGTTGAAATTAGGGGTTTCGGCTTATATTCGGGTCGGCTTATACTCGAGTATATACGGTAACTATTCTGTAGCTGTACAGAAGTATGCATGAGGCCTTATGCTGTTATAGTCCTGCTGATGTAGATCATAAAGCCAGCATTACATTATTCAAAGCTTACAGTAAACAAAGTCACTATCTTTGTGAGTCCCTGGAATAGACACATGTAATGTGATACATAGCAATACTTTTGTCCACACCCTGAAAAGCAATCACAGCCTTTACGTAGTAAACCTTCAGCACATACACTAGCACAATACACACATTAAGGGCATTGTATTAATACCAGAGCTTTTAGAACTATAGGTCAATGTAATTGAGATGCTATGTGCACGTTTAATACTCAAAATAAGTACGAGCTTATGTGGCATCCACCCTTCTGTAGATGAAGAGGCAGTGCTGTGAGGGTGCACATTTAAAGTGACACTTTGGGAAAATTTCTGTTCTAATTTTTTTTATCTCACCATGCATATGATGCCATTCCACGGTAGTTAAATAGTTGTGCTGGTCATGATCTTACTCAGCGTCTCATTTTACAAATACAATTCCATTCCTGTCCTGCTGCTCCCCCACATGACCAGAACTATGACTGTCCAAAACCCTGAGTGTCTGCTATGTGGTTTTGAAGTCACTTTCTCAATTAGACGATCCATGTGAGTCTCAAAGAGAGGCATAGAGAAGGTGAGTTCCACTTCACACAGAAGAAACTGTCTTTCTAACATAATTGTGTATTTATAAAACATATTGGGGAAGATTTATCAAAACCTGTGCAGAGCAAAAAGTTGCCCAGTTGCCTATAGCATCCAATGAGCTCGCTTCTTTCAGTTTTAACAAGGCATCTGAAAGATAAAAGAAGTGATCTGATTGGTTGCTATGGGCAACTTTCTCCCTGGACAGGTTTTGAAAAATCTCCCTCATTATCAGTGTTTGTGTTTTCATCATTCTACAGATGTAGTATAGTTATACTTAGAGTATGTTCACATTGAGTAATGTGAACGGAATCTCCGCTCGCAGAATTCTGCAAGAAGAGATTCCATCTGGAGGCCCGTGCTGCCCTGCACCATTACCATTGACGGCAATGCAGGACTTGCGGACTTCCACACCAAGAATAAACATGTTCTTTTTTTTTTTGCGTGGCTCAATTTCAGCAGCGGAATTGTCCGCCATTGAAATTCCTCAGTGTGAACGGGTCTCCCAGAAGACGTCGTTACCCTGATGCTAAGGTTCACTGTGCGTTACTCTGTGAAAGGTACTTGCCCAGTGTGAACATACCCTTAATGAGTAAATGGTGGTGAATGCACGCTAGGGAATGCAAGAGAACTGGGGCGAAATAACAATAGGTATCAGGTATGGACAATGAGAAGGAGGGAGCCCCTCCGAAACGCGTTGTCCATACCTGATCCTTTTTATGACTATTAATAAAAAGTGATCATAAACCTCAGCACCTTCTCCGACTGCTAATTCCACTCTGCCGATGTAGCGCTGCAGTGCCGAAATTGTTACCCACGGGAAGAATAGGAGACCCTTGCCGGGATTCCTACCTCCCAAACATGCTACTATATTGCACCAACCGTCTCTGACGGAACTGACGGCCAGCTGCTCCTGGCACACCTACAGAAAAGATACCTGCTCAAGGCTCTCTATCAGCGTTGTGCCTGAATTTTGCGCAACCAACAAAGGTGAGCAGGCTCTTATCTACCTATCTACCATCCGTTATCCACGGATAACCGGCCCTATTAGCGCCGCATCTGTCTCTCTTTTTTCTCCCCTACATATCATGTTTTGCTTATTGGCATTTGCTAAAACTGCAGGCAGGTTTTTTTTTAGATGCAGACTTTCAGTGAAATACCACTTAGAAAAATTGGGCACAAAAAATTATTGATAAAGAGTACCTGTCATGATCTTGTAAAATGTTATAATCCTCCCAGTTCACTGCTCCCATCAAGATAAACCACCCCCTGCCTTTATTTTTATTATTTTTTAGTTTTCTACCTTTATATTGCTCTGTATTTTCTGCTCAGTCTCAGTCAGATTCACAGACTGGGAAGGAGCGTTCCCCAGCAGGTCTGACATCATCTGAAGCCATACAGGGGAGAACTTCCTCCCTGACTCTGCTACACACAGCCCAGAGCAGTTCAGTGTGTGAGATGAGCCCCCCCTCAGCACTCCAGACTGCATTTCCTGATTTTGGACTTCTGCCAGGCCAGCACGAGTCCAAAGTCTGTGCAAGAGATGGGGGGAAATCTGCTCTGGACAAGTAGGAAGACACCTAGTGGCAGCTTTTCTTAAACACAAATAAAACATAGAAAACTAAAAAAAAAATTTAACAAAGTACATTAAAAAGATTTTTTATTTACCATAAGGAGTGCAATAGCAAAAATGAGTTTTAATGACAGTGCCCATTTAACAAAATCTTAGGTGATCTTCAAGGCTGATCAATTACTTACTTAACCATCAGTTTGATCACTTTATTTCTGCAATATATTGAATGAATCCGCTTATTCCGTATATTATATCTATGTGTAAACTGTTAATCATGTAAAGGAGGACATAAAACTGCACAGGCAAATGAAGCATGTGTGACATGAAGACGCAGATACATAGGAGCAATACCCATCTGTGCCTGTTAAAACACTGTGTGTTCTCTAGGTGTGGCTCCTGTGTTTCACATTACATGGTGTAATGCAAAAGCTATATTTAGCTTCTGACTAATAACAGGAAGAAGGTGGGGACACACAGGTAGCTATTACACAAACTATGACTGGCCTGAAGATGTTTGCAAGTCAGTCTTCACACTGTAGATCTAATGCAGGTGAATGAAAACTTACATTTCACAAATGAGTGGGTAGGGGGATTGTTTGGGGGGGGAGGAGGGTTGTTGTACTCTTATGTGTAAAGAAAAAAGGAAAGCTGGCTATCTTCTGTGGCACAATTCTCGGTCTTTGTCGATTCCACAAATTACATTTTATAATGAATGTTCTGCTTTCTTTGAACACACAAAATACCGTATTTTTCGTCCTATAGGACGCACCGGCGTATAAGACGCACCCAATTTTTAGGGGCAAAATCTAAAAAAATAAAGATTTTGAACCCAATAGTGGTCTTCAACCTGCGGACCTCCAGATGTTGCTAAACTACAACTCCCAGCATGCCCGGACAGCCGTTGGCTGTCCGGACATGCTGGGAGTTGTAGTTTTGCAAAATCTGGAGGTCCGCAGATTGAAGACCACTGCAGGAGATGGTAATACTCACGTATCCCCGCTGCTCCGGACCCATCACCGCTGCCCTGGATGTCGCTCCATCGCTGTCGCCGTGTCCCCGTCGCTCTGGAACGTCTCTGCTACCGGCTGGATATCCTCGCTCTCCGTCGCTGCCATCACGTCGTTACGCACGCCGACGCACGTACGCGATGACGTGATGACGAGGAAGGAGAGCGCCGGCATACAGGGGATCCCTGAACGGAGAAGACACCGAGGAGGCAGGTAAGGTCCCCCCCGGTGTCCTGTAAGCACTATCCCGGCTATTCAGTCGGGCTGTTCGGGACCGCCGCGGTGAAATCGCGGCGGTCCAGAACAGCCCGACTGAACAGCCGGGTTAGTGTTACTTTCCCTTCAGACGCGGCGGTCAGCTTTGATCGCCACGTCTGAAGGGTTAATACAGGGCATCACCGCGATAAGTGATGTCCTGTATTAGCCGCGGGTCCCGGCCGTTGATGGCCGCAGGGACCGCCGCGATAGGGATGTATTCGCCGTATAAGGCGCACCGACTTTTCCCCCCGACTTTTGGGGAAGAAAAAGTGTGTCTTATACGGCAAAAAATACGGTATATACCGACAGAACTCCCCAAACATTTCATTATTTAGACTACATGCATGTTACCATTTTCTTGTCTTTGAGTAATTGTAAATATAACTCACCATTTCAGATGAAGAATAGTAGTTTACTGTTTATTGGTGATCATCATCATTAAAGGGGTATTCCAGGCAAAACCTTTTTTTATATATATCAACTGGCTCCGGAAAGTTAAACAGATTTGTAAATTACTTCTATTAAAAAATCTTAATCCTTCCAATAGTTATTAGCTTCTGAAGTTTTTTGTCTAACTGCTCAATGATGATGTCACGTCCCGGGAGCTGTGCATGATGGGAGAATATCCCCATAGGAACTGCACAGCTCCCGGGATGTGAGTCATCAGAGAGCAGTTAGACAGAAAACAACAACTCAACTTCAGAAGCTAATAACTATTAGAAGGATTAAGATTTTTTAATAGAAGTCATTTACAAATCTGTTTAACTTTCCGGAGACAGTTGATATATATAAAAAAAGTTTTGGCCTGGAATACCCCTTTAATGCTGCTGTAAAAAGAATCGCTAAATATAGCTGCTGCTTATATCTGCAACATTTACTTTAAGCATTACTGCCTACAGCAAGGCTCTTGTAATAGCTATAACTAGACACAATGACGCTTTCCATCAGTGGTTAGAAATGTCCCGACAGAAATGACAATCTGAACGTTACAGGACATTTCAGAACTGATTATTCATTGTTTTAACACACCATACCATGCTAAATCCACATCTTAGAATTCATTCACATGTCACCTTTTAAAGCAGCAAAATCGATTATACTGTTTCTCCTTTTGCAGCACTTTTGGTGTCCCCATGAATCATCAGGTCTTGATATGATTCCCTTGATGCCCTCTGGGTTCTACATGGTCTTTTCTCTTCCTGAATACCCTTTACCATATGGTTATTTTGTGATTTATAGCTATCTCTAAAGCTGCTCTTGGGAAGACACTTCATTTATCCATCCTGATAGCACGGCTGATTTAAAGATGGCCATACACAATAGATAAGTGTTGGCCAATCCCACCAGCCAAATTTTGTCCTCCAGGAGATAAGCTACCATTAGGCTAAGTTTCTCTGGCCCCCTGCCCGCACTGTATCCTTCTGTGATGTGAAGTTATCTTCACATAACAGATTCATATACGCCGCTGATTGGCGGGGATTGGCCAACACCATCTGGCAAATATGAATCTGTGATGTGAGGAGAAATTCACATCACTGTGAAGTATAGTGTCGGGCAGGGGAGCGGAGAAGTGTGGCCGTGCTGCCTGCTTCTATAGATTATATATGAGGATCACAATGGGTGTAAGAAGTGACACCCGAGGCGATCTGTCTATTAGAACAGGTACTACTACTCCCAGTCTGTTCCATGCTGTGAGTAGTAGTATATAGAAAAGAAAAAAATCGTAAAAAAACACACAGTTTATTAAACACATAATTAAAATACATTACTAAAAGTTTCACAAAATAAATTGTAAAAAATTATTAATTTTACAATGAAATGGCCCCTTTATACATGTCAGCTACATTTTTAGGTCCCTGCCTGCTTACATAAATTGGTCCCTGTTTAAAAATTAATGAAAATGTCAATTTCGTTAAATGGGCACTGTCGTCAACTTTTTTTTTTTTTTTTATATGTTGTAGTACATATGTACTACAACATATCTCTAATATATTTTCATAATTTTTTTTATTTATTAAAATGTTTAAATTAACGTTTGAAAACCGGCCACTAGGGTCTCCCTCCTAGTGGCCGGCTGCAGGCTGGCGTGATGTCATGCATGAATTTGTACTGATGCTGGCCGGGCATCAGTCCTAATTCATTCAGCCTGCGCTCGCTCCCTGCCTTTCAATCAGACAGGCAGGGAGCGAGCGCATTGGCTCCCTGGCCTCAGACGCCGGCCACTCCTTCCGCACCACGCCGCTGATGCTGCCCCTGCACGCCGCTGATGCTGCTGGAATCTGCAGTTTGTATGTATGGGGATCGGGGCGTCAACACAGGGGTTGCGGGGATCGGAGTTTGAACATGGGGGTTGCGGGGATCGGGGTTTGAACACGGGGGTTGCGGAGATCGGGGTTTGAACACGGGGGTTGCGGGGATCGGGGTTTGAACACGGGGGTTGCTGGGATCGGGGTTTGAACACGGGGGTTGCGGGTATCGGGGTTTCAACATGGGGGTGTTTAGCGCCAGAGGAAACGGGGTAGCGCCGCGCTGCGCCCATGGCCCTAACTTATTGTTTTCAACACAGGGTGCCTCCAGCTGTTTCCCCACTACAACTCCTAGCATGCCCTGACAGCCAATAGATGTCAGGGCAAGCTGGGAGTTGTAGTGGTGAAACAGCTGGAGGCACCCTGTATAGATGAACTAAGGGCGGAAGTGTCGGCCCCAGCAGGCATCAGTGACGTCTGCCTGCTGGGGAAGTCTGCCTGGTAGTGAGCACACTACCAGGCAGACAAAAAGCCCTTTTTAATATAGTAAAAAAAAACGAAAAGCAGGGAGGGCGTTAGGGATAGATGGGCAATAGGCAGGGACAGAAAAAAAAATATATAGGATGGTAGGAGCAACCCTTTAAATAAATTTTTTTCCATCCCTTTTTCTTTTTTTGGTACCCAGCAAAATTCTTTAAAAAACTCCAAAGGAGCCAAAAATGAAAAAAAAATTAAAAATAAATAAACACCAGAAAAAAACTCCAAAACGCAGGAAAATGTTGTGGCGTTTTTCCTAGCTTTTTTTATTTTGGGCCAGGAAGATACCAAGTGGAAACTTAGGCTTAGAGTAGTCTGGCAGCTGTCTCCCCACTAAAAATACATGCATGTGTGGAGGAGCATGAGAGATAGCTTTTGGCTAAATGTTGTAGCCATCTTGTGTATATGGCCAGCTGTAAGTTCCCCTGCACTTTCCTATGTTCCAACTATATCATGCATCCATCCAGAGTCCGCTGTAGTTACCCACTCTGTACTTTATCATTCATCATGAAAGCCTATCCATGAAAGCCCATCACTTTCTAAATCAGTTAGTGAAAGCATACATCAAACAGAGCTTGTCTGAAGAGGTCTCTATTTCTTCGACATTTATTAATCTAGGAAATAAACAAGGGAATCATCACACCTTGTAATATTTGCCGTATACCCTGGAAACCAGCATGATGATGGGAAATCCCAAGAAGGTCAGCAATGAGAGCTGCCAGGACAGGCTGAACATGAAGACAATCACTCCCACAGCTTTGACAGAGCTGCGCAGGAAGACATTGACGTTTTCAGAAACCACATCACTAACAATTGTTGTGTCGGACGTTAAACGAGAAATGATGTCACCTAGGAGTAAAAGTAAAACTTGTGTAAAATCTATCAATTTGTTCAGATAATACTTGAAAAAAAGTGGTAGTTCATCTGTACGAGTTCTTACCAGGTACTGATCTTGTTCGAAACTGAGATACAGTAACTGGCACAATGCTGAAAGACCACTGTAATGCCATACACAAAAAAATTGTCAACATTTTCAAACCGTACAACAGACAATGAAGGTTTTTTTTAGCAATTGATTCATTTTATAAAATATACAGTACATGTCAGCAATCTGAACAAATAAGATGAAAGGAAAGCCTTTTGCTGCCACCCATTGGAAAACTGCTGTACCTACAACATAACAAAATTCCAACAGACTAGTACAGTGGTCCCTCAAGTTACAATATTAATTGGTTTCCGGGATGACCATTGAATGTTGAAACCATTGTATGTTGAGGCCAGAACTCTATGGTTCTAAAGGCACCAAAATGTCATCCAAAAATAGGAAAAAGAGAGGATTAAAGAAAAATAAGTAGATAACAAATATAGATAAAGCAAATCCTTACGTATAAAAGTAAGAAAGATCTGCTGGGAGCTGTAATCACTGTCTATGTCAGTGTTTCCCAAGCAGGGAGCTTCCAGCTGTTGTAAAACTACAACTCCCAGCATGCCCGGACAGCCAACGGCTGTCCGGGCATGCTGGGAGTTGTAGTTTTGCAACAGCTGGGGGCACCCTGCTTGGGAAACACTGGTCTATTTAGAGGACAGGAGCTTCTTCAGGGTCCTGTACAGTACACGCAATGTCCTAAAAAAAGTAACATGGAGTCGCCCTCACCTGGTGTCCAAAGGAGCAGCTAACCCTGGTACAGGTAAAGTGTACAGAACATGTAGTACCTCCCTGTACTGTAGGGGGCGCTACCAGACATCAGTCATTGCATGCACTTCAGTAATACAGGTTAAGAGTAGTACAAAACATGTAATACCTCCCTGTACTGTAGGGGGCGCTACCAGACATCAGTCAGTGCATGCACTTCAGTAATACAGGTTAAGAGTACAGAACATGTAATACCTCCCTGTGCTGTAGGGGGCGCTACCAGGCAGCCAGTCAGTGCATGCACTTCAGTAATACAGGGGTTTTTACCAGTAAATGCCCATTCTGATTGGTCAGTTCTTCCAGCCATTGACACGCAGATCTGGACTGTCTGTACATTGTATGTTGAGTCTGGTTTCAACTTACAATGGTCCAGAAAAGAAAATTGTATGTTGAAACTATTGTATGTTGAGGCCATTGTAAGTTAAGGGATCACTGTACTTACATACCATTTCCGGGATAAAAAGTCTGAATTTTCACTAAATTGTAATTCTAGTTCAGTTCAGTTCCTTGCTCTGGCACTACTACTAATACGGAGAGCAGTAGTAATACTGAAAAGGCTGCAGGCTCACACAAGTGTCATGGCCCTTAAAAAAAAATAAAAAATAAAAAAAATTGGTGCAGGTGTCAGGAGTCAGGCGGATGTAATATTGATGGCCTATCCTGAGGACCAGATAACCCCTTTAATTTTCTATTTTGACAACAAGAAATACTGACCTGTTAGATTCTCATCAAAGAAGGCAATCTCCTGTGATACCAGGGAGCGAAAGAGAAGATTTCGTATCCGGATATTTAGTCTTGCAAATGTAAAAGTAAAAAGGCCACCTCGTACTCCAGCAGAGAATGAGCTAAAGAAATTTCACAACAGTTATTCAATAAAATAAAGCTGCATTATTTTTATTTAATAATGAAAAATAATTAATGCAATGTAAATAGATGGAAAGAGTACATAGGTTTGCAGATTAAAACAAGTCATTTATATAAACATTTTTTTTTATACATTGTCCAGAAAACATTAGATCACACTGACTCTCAGTCCTGAGACCTGCTGCAATTGTGAGTTCCAGCCAAGTGAAGAGCATAGCAGCGCACTTCACTCCCAGAGAATTTCATAAAAATATCAGCGCTTTAATTGGCTTCAAATTACATCCTATCTCTTTAGCCTCAATTTAGAAGAACTTTGGTTAAAGGGCATCTGGTTACTCACTACAGTGCACTATGATTTACTGTTAAACACTGCAGAGTTTTAGTGAAATCACAGATTTAAAGAGGAGCCAGGAACTTGCTATCTTGGTGTACAGTCAAAAAGGTGGTTCTCTGCGTCTCTGGGCCTGACTGATGTCTCTCCCTGTGTGCATATAGGAAGAGACCTGGCAGTCAAGTCCAGCAAAGATGGAGAGCAGTGGAGAAGTATCTCCTTGACTTCATAGAGTACCAAGTTTCCAGGTCATTTTACACCTCTGCAGAATTTTAGAGTAAATCAAAGTACATGGTAGTGAGTGTACCCATGCCTGTTTTATGTTGCCCGTGGGTCAGGCAGCGTGAAATAGTTGACATATTCTCTTTAAATATTGTTTATGACAATGCCTGTAACAGGGTCCACATATTATATTATACTGCTATTAGGAGTTATACTATTGTAGCCATATAGTATTTCAGAAAAAAGCCACTTTCAGATAAATGCCTACATAAGAAGAAACATTAAATGAAAATTGGCACTCAGTATGCAACAAATTATAAAAATAGTTACTTCAGTTGATAAAGAGTTATAAACATGACCTTGGCAGTAAGGCAGTATCCAACCAAATCATACTGGAATGTCTGTAGCACAGTCAGTCAAAAAATTTGACATAATGGATAGGTTATAACGAGAGCAAGATGTCGGCCATAGTGTAGAAATAATTTAACTCTAATATGTACACATTAAGCCATATTTGTATACAGCTGTATAGAGCCAACAGCCAGCGCAAAGGGTAAAGGCCCCGATACTTACCAGCTTGGGGTGGAAGCAATGTGTAATAAGGTAGTATGGCCTATACTCCAGAAAACATGGCCAGAGGTAGTGCGACCTATAGTCGCTAAGCATGCTACTGACTAGCGCAGCATCACAAGAAATAAAAAGGTCAGGGTCGCCATCAGAAGGATAAATATACAGACAGTAGGTTAAAATGATCTACTTACAGACCTGGATACAAAGCTGGCCTAAATCCTCCACATAAACCCTTTATTTTCATCTTCCCTAAATAAACAACTAGTATGTGTGTTCTCTATGGAATATCCTCAAGACATAACCTGTTGGGCTTGGTTTAAAAATATTGTTATGGGGTAGTCCGTATCAGGCTGGCTTAAAAATAAAAAAGAATTATACTTATGTGCCTCGATCTGTTGCAACTGCTGTATGGTCAGCCATTAGTTCTCACTGCTCAGCATTTCCTACTTTCCTGGGCATAGTGGTTACCCATCTTAACCAGTCACTGGCTGAGCAGCAAGAGGATAGGTCATCAATTTTGAAAAGCTGGGTAACCCCTTTAATGCACTACATTGATAAAGCTAGCAGAACATCCCAAAGACACCTCCAAACCATTTGAACTGAATGAGTTTTCCGAATGGTCCATGAGTTTTAATAAGAATATCAATAATTCCTGCCTAAAACCATTTTCACTGTGGTCAGTTTTCACTCGGACCATAAAGCATGGTTTGCTGTGCTTTAGGGTACATGTGTTTGTCCACAAAACGATCCAAACATATTCAATAGCACATTTGGGCCACTGAAGTCAATAAGGCAAATGCCTTTTCATATGCACGCCGTCATCCCATTTCAGCAGGATGTAGATGTATATGTGAAATGTGTCAGCAAATGGTAATGTGAACATAGCCTTACACAGTAATGTTGATAAGTGGTGACATTTATAAAAGTCTAAATGTTAAAAAATGGTGAAACATTGATTGACAGATCCCTGCTTATATTTTTATACAGTAGAAAGAGACCGGTTATGCACAGTGAGCCAGGCAAGAAAAGGGAGATCTGAAAACCCAAGCTGACATTTCTCCCTGAGCCCTGCACATAACACTGGTAATAACCCAGTATTACAGCTATGTTTTCTTTACAACATGGCTGCAACCTAAACATAAATAACTATGAGAATGAGACCTGTCACCAAGTTATGCTGTCCACAATAAGAGCAACATGATGTTTTTGACAGGTTCTTTTGAGAACCTCATGTCTTTGGGATACCATGATATATGTTGTATGTATACATATACAGTGGTCCCTCAACATACGATGGTAATCCGTTCCAAACGGACCATCGTTTGTTGAAACCATCGCATGTTGAGGGATCCGTGCAATGTAAAGTATAGGACAGTGGTCTACAACCTGCGGACATCCAGATGTTGCAAAACTACAACACCCAGCATGCCAGACAGCCAACGGCTGTCCGGGCATGCTGGGTGTTGTAGTTTTGTAACATCTGGAGGTCCGCAGGTTGAAGACCACTGGTATAGGAAGTTGTACTCACTTGTCCCAGCCGCTCCGGACCGTCACCGCTGCCCGGGATGTCGCCGTCCATCGCTGTCGCTGCGTCCCTGAGGTGTCCCCGACGCTCCGGTAAGGCCTCTGCTTCCCCGGCACCCGCGCGCTCCTTCGTCGCCATCACGTCGCTACGCACGCCGCTCCTATTGGATGATGGGACGGCATGCGTGGCGACGTGATGACGTCGATGGAGAGCACCGACGATGCAGGGGATCCCGAAGAGGACGCGCCGGAGCCCCGAGGACAGGTAAGAGACATCACCGGAGCTCACGGGGCACTGTAAACGTCTATCCGGTGGCAGCTGAAGCAGTCTGCGCTGCCGGATAGCCGTTTATGCGATGGCCCCGACATAAAAAAGCATTGTATGTTGATGCTGCCTTCAACATGCGATGGCCTCTGAGAGGCCATTGCATGTTGAAATTATCGTATGTCGGGGCCATCGTAGGTCGAGGGGGTCACTGTATAACAAACACACGGAAGAGCATTATTCTGTTTCTAATTTTAACTAAACCAATTTTTTAGGAACCCAAGAAATCACAAATATAGTATACTATACCACATGAACAAAAGTATTGGGATACACCTGATAATCTTTGAATTAAGGTCCAACTGATTTCAAGTATGATAGTGTAAGGCTACGTTCACATGTGAAAATGTCTGCACGGAAAATCTCTGTGCGGACATTTTGCTGACTGCGGGCGCCAACATGATATGCTGGTGCTAGAATGCATGTGCTGACAGCAATGCACTCCGTGCGTAGTCCGCAGAAAGAATTGACATGTTCATTCTTTCTGCGGACACAGGAATTTTAATTTTTGCGCCAGATGTTTCCGGCACGAAAATCATGCTATGTGCACAGTGCAGCAGAATCCCATTGAAATCAATGGGACTCTGCTGCTGTGGAATCTCTGTGCGGAATTCCAATGAGGATCTCCGCATGGAAATTCTGGCATGTGAACATACCCTAATAGGAGCCACCAATGCAACAAGTTCAGTCCATAAAATGTCTTGCCTCCTAAAACTTCAATGATCAGCTGTGAGGGATGTTATTGAGAAACCAAAGTGTTTAGGAACCACAGTATCTCAGCCACAAAACAAAGGCCATGTAAAGTGGCAGAGTTTTATCAAAAACAGTGCAGAAAAGATTACCAGTTGCCCATAGCAACCAATCAGATCGTTTCTTTTATTTTTCCTTTTTAAAAATAAAAGAAGAAATCTGTGCACATAGCAATGTCCATAAAGGCAGGAGTAGGGAGATTTGGTGTGTAAGACCTTGACTGGCATGCAAAGAGGACTCTCATTAAATATCACTGTCTGACCTCACAAATGCTCTTATGGATGAATGGACAAAAATTCCCAGATACACTCCAAAATATTGTAGCAAATGTTCCCAGAGGAGAAGAATCTGTTATAACTGCGAGGGGGACTCCATATTAATGGCTGAGTTTAGCATGGGATGTCCAAAAAGCACCTGTAGGTGTAATATTTCCTAATACTTTTGTCATCAGGGTCATCACACCTTATCACACCAGAGAAAGGAGTTAGAAAGTTACCTCCCCACAGCCAGGACTGCTAGTATAACAACCGCATTGGAAAACTGCTTCAAACTTCTTTGGACGACAATACCATCTATGACCAGTCCTGTGTAATATGGACTGAATACTTCTCCTGTGATAAAGGAAAACTATATTTGTGAAATGACAACTAGCCCCTTCTCAAGCACAAGGCTTCTTGTGGTTCTAGATGAGTAAACAACTTTTTTTAAATTCTATTCCATCATAAATTGCTATACGTGAGTGCTATAAGAATTAATAATGGTGACAGTATTGTGCTTCACTCCCCAGTTTAGCACTCAATCTGACTGAATTATAATGGTGCTAATCTCCTGCAGTCAGTTGAACTGAGTGCCAAGCCAGGGAGTAAAACCCCCTGCAGCACGCTTCACCTTGCTGTGTCTAACAATCAAAGGTGGTCTCTGCACTGAGACCCCAACCAATGTAAACTTTTGACATGTCTGTGCGCCATGTCAAATTTTTATTTTATGTTTTAGGGCAGGGTCATCCTGGGCACATACACAGAATATTTCACGCTGCAGAAGCACTGATGGCAGTCACAGAGGGACTGCAGAGCGAGCTCCCGCCTGCGTGTCCACTTGTAGAGTTGGATTTCTACAGCAAGAATCTGCCACTATGAGCAGACACACAGAGCTACCTGGCCGCAGCCGGGAGCTCGCTCTGCGGTCCCTCTGTGGCTGCCGTTAGCGCATCCGCAGCGTGAAATAAGTGACCCTGCTCTTAAACTATAAATGTTGTGACTGATATATGTTATAGGTCTAAGCTAGTGTAATGTCAAGTTTAAAAGCATACTTCGAAATAACCAAATATTTTACTAGATTAAGAAAAATACAGAAAATCATTTGTATGTCTCATTGTAAGGCTGGTTTCATGGGCCTGTTGAGAAATGCACAATTATTGCTAAAAAATAAAAAAATAAAAATAAAACTTGCAATAAAAAAAAAAAGATTTGTTAGTTATTGGGATTACAATAACATACTCTGCTCAAAAAAATAAAGGGAACACTAAGATAACACATCCTAGATCTGAATGAATGAACTAATCGTATGAAATACTTTCGTCTTTACATAGTTGAATGTGCTGACAACAAAATCACACAAAAATTATCAATGGAAATCAAATTTATCAACCCATGGAGGTCTGGATATGGAGTCACACTCAAAATCATAGTGTAAAACCACACTACAGGCTGATCCAACTTTGATGTAATGTCCTTAAAACAAGTAAAAATGAGGCTCAGTTGTGTAAATTGCCTCCACGTGCATGTATTACCTCCCTACAATGCCTGGACAGGCTCCTGATGAGGTGGCGGATGGTCTCCTGAGGGATGTCCTCCCAGACCTGGACTAAAGCATCCACCAACTCCTGGACAGTCTGTGGTGCAATGTGGCGTTGGTGGATGGAGCGAGACCTGATGTCCCAGATGTGCTCAATCGGTTTCAGGTCTGGGGAATGGGCGGGCCAGTCCATAGCATCAATGCCTTCCTCTTGCAGGAACTGCTGACACACTCCAGCCACATGAGGTTTAGCATCGCCTTGCATTAGGAGGAACCCAGGGCCAACCGCGCCAGCATATGGTCTCCCAAGGAAATGTCACCCCACACCATTACTGACCCACCGCCAAATCGGTCATGCTGGAGGATGTTGCAGGCAGCGGAACATTCTCCACGGCATCTCCAGATTCTGTCACATGTGCTCAGTGTGAACCTGCTTTCATCTGTGAAGAGTACAGGGCACCAGTGGCGAATTTGCAAATCTTGGTGTTCTCTGGCAAATGCCAAATGTTCTGCACGGTGTTGGGCTGTAAGCACAACCCCCACCTGTGGATGTTGGGCCCTCATACCACCCTCATGGAGTCTTTTTCTGACTGTTTGAGTGGACACATTTGTGTCCTACTGGAGGTCATTTTGCAGGGCTCTGGCAGTGCTCCTCCTTGCACAAAGGTGGAGGTAGCGGTCCTGCTGCTGGGTTGTTGCCCTCTACCGCCTCCTCCATGTCTCCTGATGTACTGGCCTGTCTCCTGGTAGCGCCTCCATGCTCTGGACACTACGCTGACAGACACAGCAAACCTTCTTGCCACAGCTTGCATTGATGTGCCATCCTGGATGAGCTGTACTACCTGAACCATTTGTGTGGGTTGTAGACTCCGTCTCATGCTTCCACTCAAGTGAAAGCACCACCAGCATTCAAAAGTGACCAAAATATCAGCCAGGAAGCATAGGAACTGAGAAGTGGTCTGTGGTCACCACCTGCAGAACCACTCCTTTATCGGGGGTGTCTTGCTAATTGCCTATAATTTCCACCTGTTGTCTGTTCCATTTGCACAACAGCATGTGAAATTGATTGTCAATCAGTGTTGCTTCCTGAGTGGACAGTGTGATTTCATAGAAGTGGGATTGACTTGGAGTTACATTGTGGTGTTTAAGTATTCCCGTTATTTTTTTGAGCAGTGTATATGCAAATTTTTTTTAACTAGTCTGGCCTTTCATTGTTTCGGAAGAGCCCTGCGACAGGCAGGTGAGTGCTGTTTTTTTGTTTATATATTTTATTCTTTAATCCACTACAATGGGTCTAGTGTTGGATTCAGATACAGAATGAGAGCCAGGTTTATATCTGTACCAATTTCCTCATTTACAAAGTACATTGTATTATAAGATATAATAATCACTCACCTAATGTGCATAGAAGCAAGAAGACAAATGCAACCAACAAATATCCAGAATCCTGTTTAGAATAAGATAATAATCTTCCTACAGTTGGTCCTGAAATCTCACTTCCTGTGTCCTGTTTCTGTCTGCCCTCCTGATCATCAAACACTTCAGAATAAGATCTTCCCTCTTGTCTGCAAGGGGTCACCTCACCCATTTGTTTCCAGGTTAAGAGTGTGATGGCTGAGGATACCCATGTCCACACCAGAAGGCTCCATAACCAGGGATCTTGAATATGCTTCTCTTCCTCTGAGTACAGCAGCAGTTTAATGACAGCATAAGAACCAAAGAGGTAGCACACCAAGGTCATAGGAGTAAGAGATGCCTGCAGCCTCCGAGGACCATTTACTTGATTCCATGCTACTCCTAATACAGCTCCAATGGATATGGAGGCTCTCAGCAGAGAGGTTGCCCAGACATCCAGCAATGAATGAAATATATTAAATTGTACAATGTCTTGAATAATAGTTGCCTTTTTACAGCTGCAGATGTACAATAGTGTGGACACAGAAAGGTCACAGGCTGTGAACATTAGGGCACAAATCATAGTAAGACAAGGATTCATTGTTGAAACTTCTTTTTTCACCAAGTAAGGTACATCTTCTGAGAGACTCCTGCAAAGGAACAAGACATTTTTAATTATTTAAAGGGGCTGTCTTACCTCAGACGTCAGTGGGATACTGTTAGGATATGTCATAAGTGTCTGTCTGCCTTCAGTACTCCTGCAAGCACAAATACCATTGAGAGAAGGAAAGATTTGAAGGAAATCAGTCAGAGCCCATTGCTTAAAGTGTATGTCAGGGACTGACCAGGGGACAGGGAAAGTGAGCCCTAAACTGACCTAAAAACCACTCTCCCGGCCTACTTGCCCATCCACCCTAAACGGTGGATCGACAACTGGGCGCCGGTC
This sequence comes from Hyla sarda, assembly GCF_029499605.1. Lineage (NCBI taxonomy): Eukaryota > Metazoa > Chordata > Amphibia > Anura > Hylidae > Hyla > Hyla sarda. The sequence goes on from NC_079189.1 coordinate 463,736,544, forward strand.
CCTCCCTGAGCTAAAGTGTAGTGGCCTTAAAAACACATACTAATAAACAGTCGGTCACAAGCCAGAAACATAACAGGAAAATAGAACTCTATAATAACTAAGTTCAGAGGACACAGATCAGTGAGCTGCAAAGTGGACACTATAGACCAAAGGTAAAGCACAGAGGAAAACACTAGCTGAGTGATCATGTACTCTATGATCAGTGCATGTACAAAAACTCCAAAGATCTGAATAAAGAACTAATAAACATATAGAGTTCAAAACACCAGACAAGGAAAAGGATGAGTCAACAAAGACTCCAGAAACAGACACGAATATAGCATAATCCCCTAGAAAACCTCCGGTAGACACAGGATTAACAATACCCTCTGAATCCCCCACACAAAGGTAAAACGGGATCTATCTCTAAACCAAAATAATCACAATTCCTAAACCTCCAGTAAACACAGGAATGAATCTCCCAGAGTCCCCATGGACCGGTAACAGGGATACCTAGTTACAACTCAGAAAAACGGATACAACAGGATATATTAGAACACTGTTCACACTGAACCCAAAACAGGAAATTATAGAACACTGTTCACACTGAACACGAGACAGGAATAATCGCAATCCCCCAGAAAACCTCCAGTAGACAAAGGATCAATCTCCCAGTGTCCCCATGGATCAGTAACAGGATATCTAGTTATAGAAACACAGAAAACTGATACAACAGAAAACACAGTTCGAACAGATACATAGCAGAAAGGACATACAAATCCTAAAACCAACTATACTAACACGGATTAAAATCTACTATGAACATGCTATCTAACCATGGGTAAAAGCCCAGAACATATCAAAGATAAATGCAAGGTGCATGCTAAAACATAGATAGTAGATAAAAGCGCAAACAAGGAGTGTTTCACCAAAAGCTCCATAGCAGCATGTCAAGCATGTCAGCAGCAAGACAGGATCTCAAGAAGTCAAGATGTCAATCCCCAGCCCAGAAGCTAGACTGAGCTGATCTTAAGTAGACACACCCTAAGAGCTATTGGATAGAAAGCCAAAGGCTTTAACTATTCCCTGACCGGGGGAAATATCACTGTTAAAACACAACCAAATCCAATGGCCATGTCTGAACATAGACCAAGACAGACATGACAGTGTATCTGTCTTTACTTTTATGCTGCCTGAACCAGAAGTCATTGAAGATGTCTCTAGTGGCTTCTTCTTGCCCTGATGGCCTTGAATGATGTATCTCTACCTATACCCAAACAGGGAAAGATCTATCAATCAAAGTTAGTGAGGGAGGAAGAAGCCACTAGAGACATCTCCAATGACTTCTGGTTCAGGCAGCATATGGACAGGATACCTTTTAACTTAACTGTAAATTGTTTGTCCAATTGAAGCAAGTCTTGGCTGTCTCCTCCACTATCCTAGCGCCTCTTTCGTTGGCTTGATTGGCCTCATCTTTGCAGTTTTAGCATTGTCAATTAAGGCAAAGGAGGAGGGGTAAGGCTAGAATAGTGGAGGAGTGGAGGAGACAGCTGGCACTTGCTGCAATCAGGCTTACCCAATGGACACTTTCCAATGGACAAATTCATTTAACCCCTTTAGGACCCAGGGCATATGGGTACGCCCTGGCTCCTTGGTACTTAAGGACCAAGGGCGTACTGGTACCCCTGTGGGAATTTCGGTCCCCGCACCGGGTGGAGAGCGGTCCGGGATTCCTGCTGAAATCATTCAGCAGGCACCCCGTGCAAACCCCATGTCAATTCAGACTGGCAATTCCGGATCAATCAGGTCTCTGGTGACCCGGAATAAAAGGGGGGGTCCCCTCAGGAGCGGCGCTGGCGGTCCTGGTGGCAGGAGTGGTGGCAGTAGCGGTGGTGGTCCCGGCGGCAGGATACCGCAGGAGGTGAGGCCTGTTCACCTCCTACTGTTGCTTAGCAACAACTCTCAGCATGCACAGCCAAAGGGCATGCTGGGAGTTATAGTTTTGCAACAGCTGGAGTTCCAACTACAACTCCCAGCATTCCCTTTGGTAGTCTGTGCATGCTGGGGGTTGTAGTTATGCAAAAAATATTCTATGAAAAAGTGTGCATCCAGCTGTTGCATAACTACAACTCCCAGCATGCACAGACTACCAAAGGGCATGCTGTGAGTTGTAGCAGTGTGCCTCCAGCTGTTGCAGAACTACAACTATCAGCATGCCCTTCGAATGTCAATGCATGCTAAGTGTTGCAGTTTTACAACAGCTGGAGACACATAGGTTGTGAAAGAGAGTTTGTGTCCTAACTCAGTGTTTCGCAACCAGTGTGCCTCCAGCTGTTGCAAAAATACAACTCCCAGCATGCACTGAGAGGCTATGCATGCTGGGAGTTCTAGTTTTGCAACAGCTGGAGGAACACTGGTTGCGAAACACTGAGTTAAGTAACAAACTCTGTGTTCCACAACCAATGTGCCTCCAGCTGTTGCATAACTACAACTCCCAGCATGTATGGTCTGTTAGTGCATGCTGGGAGTTGTAGTTTTGCAACAACTGGAGGTTTCCCCCTATTTCAATGTACAGGGTACATTCACACGGGCAGGGGTTTACAGAACTTTTCTGCTGCAAGTTTGAGATACGGCAAATTTTCCACCGCAGCTCAAACTCCCAGCAAGAAACTCACTGTAAACCCCCGCCCGTGTGAATGTACCCTAAAAACAGTACACTGCACAAAATAAATAGGAAAAAAAAAAATGTCTTGTACGGCACTGTTTCCAAAACGGAGCCTCCAGCTGTTAAAAAACAACAACTCCCAGTATTGCCACTGACTGTCAAGGCATGCTGGGAGTTTAGCAACAGCTGGAGACACCCTGTTTTGGAAACACTGCCATAGGGTATTTTGGTGGCGGATGAAAATCCCCAAAATAGGCCTCAAATGCGCATGGCGCACTCTCGCTTTGGAGCTCTGTCGTATTTCAAGGCAACAGTTTAGTGCGAGAAATGAAACACCCACATATGGGGTAGTTCCGCACTCAGGAGAAATTGCGTTACAAATTTTGGGGGGATTTTCTCCTCTTAAGCCTTATGAAAAGGTAAAGTTGGGGTCTACATCAGCATGTTAGTGTCAAAAAAATTTATGTGGGTGTTGCCCCATACTTTTAATTTTCACAAACGGTAAAAGGAAAAAAAGACCCCCAAACGCAATTTCTCTTGAGTACGGAACTACCCCCTATGTGGGTGTAAACTGATCTGCGGGCGCACAACATGGCTCAGAAGTAAGAGCGCACCATGTACATTTGAGGTCTAAATTGGTGATTTGCACAGGGGTGGCTGATTTTACAGTGGTTCAGACATAAACGCAAAACAATAAATACCCACATGTGACCCCATTTTGGAAACTATACTCCTCACGGAATGTAACAAGGGGTATAGTGAGACTTAACTCCCCAAAGGTGAATTTTCGTTAAAGTTGGATGTGAAAATGAAAAAATAAATATTGTTTCACTAAAATGCTGGTGTTACCCTACTTTTTTCATTTTCACAAGGGAGAATAGGAAAAAAAGCCCCCCAAAATTTGTAGCAACATTTCTTTTGAGTAAGAACATATCCTATATGTGTATGTAAAGTGCTCTGCAGGTGAACTACAATGCTCAGAAGAGAAGGAGCACCATTGGGCTTTTGGAGAGAGAATGTGTCCGAAATTGAAGGCCACGTGTGTTTACAAAGCCCCCCGTGGTGCCAGAACAATGGACCCCCCCACATGTGACCCCATTTTGCAAACTACACCCCTCACAGAATTTAATAAGGGGTACAGTGAGCATTTACACCCCACAGGTGTCTGACAGATTTTTGTAACAGTGGTCCTTGAAAATGAAAAATTAAATTTTTCATTTGCACTGCCCACTGTTCCAAATGCTCACTGCCCCCCTTATTAATTTCTGTGAGGGGTGTAGTCTCCAAAATGGGGTCACATGTGGGGGGGGGTCCACTGTTCTGGCACCACAGGGGGCTTTGTAAACGCACATGGCCCCCGACTTCTATTCCAAACAAATTCTCTCTCCAAAAGCTCAATGGCGCTCCTTCTCTTCTGAGCATTGTAGTTCGCCCACAGAGCACTTTACATCCACATATGGGGTATTTCCATACTCTATTTTAGGAGTCTTTTTCTCCTATTACCCCCTCGTGAAAATGAAAAATTTGGGGCAACACCAGCATTTTAGTGAAAAAAATCTAATTTTTCATTTTCATATCCAACTTTAGAGGAAATTTGTCAAACACCTGTGGGATGTTAAGGCTCACTGTACCCCTTGTTACGTTCCTTGGGGAGTGTAGTTTTCAAAATAGTATGCCATGTGTTTTTTTCTTTTTTTCTGCTGTTCTGGCACCATAGGGGCTTCCTAAATGCGACATGCCCCCCAAAAACCAATTCAGCAAAATTTGCTTTCCAAAAGCCAAATGTGACTTCTTCTCTTCTGAGCATTGTAGTGCGCCTGCAGTGCACTTGATGCCCACACATGGGGTATTTCCATACTCAGAAGAGATGGGGTTACAAATTTTTGGGGGCATTTTCTCCTATTCCCCCTTGTAAGAATGTAAAATTTGGGGGAAAAAACTGCATTTTAGTAAAAAAAAAAATTCATTTACACATCCGACTTTAACAAAAAGTCGGCAAACACTTATGGGGTGTTAAAGCTCAATGTACCCCATGTTACGTTCCTTGAGGGGTGTAGTTTCCAAAATAGTATGCCATGTTGTTGTTTTTTTTTTTTTTTGCTGTTCTGGCACCATAAAGGCTTCCTAAATGTGACATGCTCCCCAAAAACCATTTCAGAAAAACTCACTCTCCAAAATCCCATTGTCGCTCCTCCAAAACTGAACTGGTCCCTGAAAAATTCAGATTTAGAAAATTTTGTAAAAAAATTGGAAAATTGCTGCTGAACTTTGAAGCCCTCTGATGTCTTCCAAAAGTAAAAACATGTCAACTTTATGATGAAAATGTAAAGTAGATGTCACGATGCCGGCTGGCAGGTAGTGGATCCTCTGTGCCAGAGAGGGATGGCGAGGACCGCGCTAGTGGACCGGTTCTAAGCCACTACAGGTTTTCACCAGAGCCCGCCGCAAAGCGGGATGGTCTTGCTGCGGCGGTAGTGACCAGGTCGTATCCACTAGCAACGGCTCACCTCTCTGACTGCTGAAGATAGGCGAGGTACAAGGGAGTAGGCAGAAGCAAAGTCGGACGTAGCAGAAGGTCGGGGGCAGGCGGCAAGGTTCGTAGTCAGGGGAGATAGCAGAAGTTCTGGTACACAGGCTTTAAACACACAAAACGCTTTCACTAGGCACAAGGGCAACAAGATCCGGCAAGGGAGTGCAAGGGAGGAGACTAGATATAGCCAGGGAGCAGGTGGGAGCCAATTAAGCTAATTGGGCCAGGCACCAATCATTGGTGCACTGGCCCTTTAAGTCTCAGGGAGCTGGCGCGCGCGCGCCCTAGAGAGCGGAGCCGCGCGCGCCAGCACATGACAGCAGGGGACGGGAACGGGTAAGTGACCTGGGATGCGATTCGCGAGCGGGCGCGTCCCGCTGTGCGAATCGCATCCCCAACGGCCATGACAGAGCAGCGCTCCCGGTCAGCGGGACTGACCGGGGAGCTGCAGGGAAAAAGACGCCGTGAGCGCTCCGGGGAGGAGCGGGGGCCCGGAGCGCTAGGCGTAACAGTACCCCCCCCCCTTAGGTCTCCCCTTCTCTTTGTCCGGTAACTGCCTCCCCTGGGATGAGGACACCGGGAAAGGATGGAGGGATTCCTCAACGGCAGGCAGAACAGCAGGAGTAGGAATGGGGAGAGAGGGCAGAGGGCGAGACCTGGCACGGGGCAGTGTGACACCAGGACGAGGGCCATGAGGGGACACAGAGGCTTGCCTGATGGGACTGGGAGGGGGGGAGAGGCATTTCCTGTGGCAGGCAGAGTCCTTAATGACCATAGGGGGACCGGATACAGGAGGAACCACAGGGTCACGGCAGGGAGTACTGGGAACCGGTTGAAGGCAGTCCTTGGAACAAGAGGGACCCCAACTCTTGATCTCCCCAGTGGACCAATCCAGGGTTGGGGAATGGTGTTGAAGCCAGGGTAGTCCAAGGAGAACTTCAGAAGTGCAATTAGGAAGGACAAAAAATACAATTTCCTCGTGATGAGGTCCGATGCACATTAGGAGGGGCTCCGTGCGGTAACGCACGGTGCAATCCAACCTGGCTCCGTTGACCGCGGAAATGTGGAGTGGCTTGACAAGACGGGTCACCGGAATGCGGAATTTATTCACTAAGGACTCCCGAATAAAATTCCCAGAAGCTCCAGAGTCCAGGCAGGCCACGGCTGAGAGGGGAGAGCTGGCTGAAGTAGAAATCCGAACAGGCACCGTGAGACGTGGAGAAGCCGACTTAGCATCAAGAGACGCCACACCCACGAGAGCTGGGTGCGAGCGTGCGTTTCCCAGACGTGGAGGACGGATTGGGCAATCCACCAAAAAATGTTCAGTACTGGCACAGTACAGACAAAGATTCTCTTCCTTACGGCGATTCCTCTCTTCCAGGGTCAGGCGAGACCGATCCACTTGCATGGCCTCCTCGGCGGGAGGCCTAGGCGCAGATTGCAGTGGAGACTGTGGGAGAGGTGTCCAGAGATCTAAGTCTTTTTCCTGGCGGAGCTCTTGATGCCTCTCAGAAAAACGTATGTCAATGCGAGTGGCTAGATGAATGAGTTCATGCAGGTTAGCAGGAGTCTCTCGTGCGGCCAGAACATCTTTAATGTTGCTGGATAGGCCTTTTTTAAAGGTCGCGCAGAGAGCCTCATTATTCCAGGATAGTTCAGAAGCAAGAGTACGGAATTGTATGGCGTACTCGCCAACGGAGGAATTACCCTGGACCAGGTTCAGCAGGGCAGTCTCAGCAGAAGAGGCTCGGGCAGGTTCCTCAAAGACACTTCGAATTTCCGAGAAGAAGGAGTGTACAGAGGCAGTGACGGGGTCATTGCGGTCCCAGAGCGGTGTGGCCCATGACAGGGCTTTTCCAGACAGAAGGCTGACTACGAAAGCCACCTTAGACCTTTCAGTAGGAAACTGGTCCGACATCATCTCCAAGTGCAGGGAACATTGCGAAAGAAAGCCACGGCAAAACTTAGAGTCCCCATTAAATTTGTCCGGCAAGGACAGGCGGAGGCTAGGAGTGGCCACTCGCTGCGGAAGGGGTGCAGGAGCTGGCGGAGGAGATGGTTGTTGCTGCTGTAGCTGTGACTGTACTTGCTGTAGTTGTGACTGGAGTTGCTGTGTCATGGTGGTCAAGTACGACAGCTGGTGATCTTGTTGGGCGATCTGACGAGCTTGCTGGGCGACCAGCGTAGGGAGGTCAGCGACAGCTGGCAGAGGAACTTCAGCGGGATCCATGGCCGGATCTACTGTCACGATGCCGGCTGGCAGGTAGTGGATCCTCTGTGCCAGAGAGGGATGGCGAGGACCGCGCTAGTGGACCGGTTCTAAGCCACTACAGGTTTTCACCAGAGCCCGCCGCAAAGCGGGATGGTCTTGCTGCGGCGGTAGTGACCAGGTCGTATCCACTAGCAACGGCTCACCTCTCTGACTGCTGAAGATAGGCGAGGTACAAGGGAGTAGGCAGAAGCAAAGTCGGACGTAGCAGAAGGTCGGGGGCAGGCGGCAAGGTTCGTAGTCAGGGGAGATAGCAGAAGTTCTGGTACACAGGCTTTAAACACACAAAACGCTTTCACTAGGCACAAGGGCAACAAGATCCGGCAAGGGAGTGCAAGGGAGGAGACTAGATATAGCCAGGGAGCAGGTGGGAGCCAATTAAGCTAATTGGGCCAGGCACCAATCATTGGTGCACTGGCCCTTTAAGTCTCAGGGAGCTGGCGCGCGCGCGCCCTAGAGAGCGGAGCCGCGCGCGCCAGCACATGACAGCAGGGGACGGGAACGGGTAAGTGACCTGGGATGCGATTCGCGAGCGGGCGCGTCCCGCTGTGCGAATCGCATCCCCAACGGCCATGACAGAGCAGCGCTCCCGGTCAGCGGGACTGACCGGGGAGCTGCAGGGAAAAAGACGCCGTGAGCGCTCCGGGGAGGAGCGGGGGCCCGGAGTGCTAGGCGTAACAGTAGACATATTGTTTATGTGAATCAATATATAATTTATTTGTTATGTCTATTTTCTTTATAAGCAGAGAGTTTCAAAGTAAAGAAAATGAAAAATGTTACAATTTTTTATCAAATTTTTGAATTTTCACCAAGAAATGATGCAAGCATCGACAAAAATTTACCCCTGAAATAAAGTAGAATATGTCACGAAAAAACTATCTCGGAATCAGAATGAAAAGTAAAAGCATCCTAGAGTTATTTATGCTTAAAGTTACAGTGGTCAGATGTGCAAAAAATGCCCGGGTCCTTAAAGGGGTACTCCGCCCCTAGACATCTTATCCCCTGTCCGAAGGATAGGGGATATGATGTCAGATCACCGGGGTCCCACTGCTGGGGACCCCTGGGATCACCGCTGTGGCACCACACTATCATTACTGCACAGAGCGAGTTCGCTCTGCACGCAATGATGGGCAATACAGGGGCCGGAGTATCGTTACGTCACGGCTCCGCCCCTCATGATGTCATGGCCCGCCCCCTCAATACAAGTCTATGTGAGGGGGTGTGGCTGTCACCATGCCCCCGCCATAGACTTGTATTGAGGGGGCGGGTCGAGATGTCACGAGGGGCGGAGCCATGATGTCACGCTGCTCCGTCCCCTGTATCACCCGTCATTACGCACAGAGCGAACTGCGCGGTGTCACAGCGGTGATCCCGGGGGTCCCCAGCAGCGGGGATAAGATGTCTAGGGGTGGAGTACCCCTTTAAGGTGAAAATGGTCCTTAAGGGGTTAAAGGAGATATGCAGCATAAAACTTTTATGTCCCCCTGGGCCTGGGCTGCAAAAACAAATAAAACAAACTTTAACTCACCTTCCCATTGCGGAGATATCAGCGTCCCGTTCCTCCGCTGCTGCTCGGCTTCGTGCTTCTTAGGCTCGAAACATCACGCTTACATGACAGTGCGCTCAGCCTATCACTGGCCAAGGCGGGACATCACTGTGGCCGGCGATAAGCACGGAGCCCAGTAGCAGCAGAGGAACAGGACGCCGATACGGGAGCAACAGGGGAACGTAGGAAAGTGAGTTAAAGTTTGTTTTATTTGTTTTTGCAGCCCGGGCACAGGGGGACATAGAAGTTTTATGCTACATACCTCCTTTAAATTTTACACATAAGTTCATGTTATTAAACTGTACTTAGTTCAGTTAAATGAAACCTGTCAGCTGTCAGAATCAGGGAGTCCCTACACAGGGAGTCCCCACACAATAGGGCAGTACTGGAGCAGCAGAGTCCTTGCTCAGCCACTGCTGTTTAGATATTTCATAGACAAAGAAAGGAGCAGTGGCTGAGCATGCAATTTGTTGCTCCATTCCCTAAGGGGATACATGACCTCCATTCTTGTGATCGGCGGGCATCCCAGTAGTTAGACCCTCATGGATCAGAAAGTTATTCCATATCGTGTAGCTAATCTTAGGACAACCCCTTTATGTGTTCTAAGTTCAGAGGAGCTATATTTATTTTACAGAAAAAGTGGCAATAGGTCTTCTTTATTAATGAACCCTATGTTAAGCTTTGGGTTTTGAAATCTGTCTACTCACCAAAGGTCAATCAAAAAGGCTGAATTAAACTCATATGGGGGAGGTTTATCAAAACCTGTGCAGAGGAAAAAATGCCCAGTTTGCCCATAGCAACCAATCAGATTGCTTCACTCATTTTTTAGAGGCCTCTTTAGAAATGAAAGAAGCGATCTCATTGGTTGCTATATGCAACTTTTCTATGCACGTTTTGACAAATACCCCCCCCCCCCCCCCATACTACTTCCAGAAATTGGTGGCAAAATTGATAGGGCATCTATCTGATGACAAGACAAGACATGGACACTATTGAAATACCATATATTATTATGTATTCAAACTAGGGAGACCCTCTCCAGTAATGTGCAATAATCTTTTAGTGGATGCACCAGTACCAGTTGTTGCACGCAATGACCATTTTTAGGCTTTAGGTTGCCTTTACATTGTACAGTTTTGTTGCATTTTTGTGACAGCTTTGAAGCCAATATCAGGTGTGTATTATAATGAACTAGATAATATAGAGATATGCTTCTTTTTTATCTATTCCACACCATGAATGGATTAAAGAAGAAGCAGAATCTGATCTTTATGTATCTTATCCATTATGATCCACACCTGCTTTTGGCTTTAACCCCTTAAGGACCAAGCATTTTTCTGTTTTTACACTTTCGTTTTTTCCTCCTTACCTTTTAAAAATCATAACCCTTTCAATTTTGCACCTAAAAATCCATATGAGGGCTTATTTTTTGCACCACCAATTCTACTTTGGAATGACATCAGTCATTTTACACAAACATTTATGGCGAAACGGAAAAAAAAATCTTTGTGCGACAAAATTGAAGAAAAAACACAATTTTGTAAATTTTGGGGGCTTCTGTTTCTAGGCAGTACATTTTTCGGTAAACATGACACTTTATCTTTATTCTGTAGGTCCATACGATTAAAATGATACCCTACTTATATAGGTTTGATTTCGTCGTACTTCTGGAAAAAATCATAACTACATGCAGGAAAATTTATACATTTAAAATTGTCCTTTTCTGACCCCTATAACTTTTTTATTTTTCCACGTACAGGGTTGTTTGAGGGCTCATTTTTTGTGCCGTGATCTGAAGTTTTAATCGGTACCATTTTTATTTTGATTGGACTTCTTGATCGCTTTTTATTCCTTTTTTTATGGTATGAAAAGTGACCAAAAATACGCTATTTTGTACTTTGGAATTTTTTTGCGTGTACGGCATTGACCGTGCGGTCTAATTAATGATATATTTTTATAGTTCAGACATTTACGCACGCGGTGATACCACATATTTTATTTTTATTATGGTTACATATTTTTAATATGGAATTTGGGAAAAGGGGGGTGATTTAAACTTTTAATAAGGAAGGGGTTAATGTGTGTGTTTTTAAACTTTTTTTTAAACTTTTTCTTTTTACACTTTTAGTCCCCTTAGGGGACTTTTAGGAGGAATCATTAGATTCCTCATACAGATCATTGTGGTTTCATAAAACCACAATGATCTGCGTGAACTGCGCTCGATTGATAAAGCCTGGTCCTGCCAGGCTTTATCATTCAGAGCACCGGAACCGCCGCAGCAGGAGAGGTAAGCCCTCAGGCTACCTCAGTAGTGGATCGCTCCCCTGTGATCGCGCTGCGGGGGGGCGATACACCCCACTGGACCACCAGGGACTGAATCCAGGCACCTTTAGACGCCGCTGTCAACTTTGACATCGGCGATCTAAAGGGTTAATAGCCGGCCTCGGTGATCGCCGCATGTCGGCTATTAACGCCGGCCCCCAGCTACAGGAATCAGCTGGGGGCTGGCCGGTATGACACGGGCTCGAGTCGGGAGCCAGCGTCATACCCCGGTAACGGCCATTGGACGAGTATAGACGTCCATGGTCGTTATCGGGTTAAAGCTGCTGCAAGAACTGCAACAAAAGCGCACATCTCCTTATGAGACACCATATACAGTGGTCCCTCAAGTTACAATATTATTTGGTTCCAGGACGACCATTGTATGTTGAGACCATAACTCTATGGAAACCTGGTAATTGGTTCCAAAGCCACCAATGTCATCCAAAAATAGGAAAAAGTGAGGATTAAACAAAAATAAGCAGATAACTAATACAGATAAAGCAAGTCCTTACATATAAAAGTAATAAAGATCTGCTGAAAGCTGTAATCACTGTCTATGTAGAGGACAGGAGCTTCTTCTGGGGTCCTGTACAGTAAACACAAAGGGGGGTATTTATCAATTTTGCCTGTTGACAATTTCTTTTTACCCTTTTTTTTTCACTTTGGTTTTAGTGGACATGCACCAAATTTATCATTTGGTGCAAGTTGTTAGTAATTTTGGCTCAAATGTTGAAATCAGCTGTTTACAGCGCCTTTTACACAGAACTTACCACCACAGAGGACGCGTATTTTACCCTGTAGAGCAGCCATTTCGGAGTCCCTCCTGCAGTATATCAGCAAGCGACATGAGTTATTTTCTTTTGTGAGGTTTATATTCACCATGTGAAATGTATTTTATTTTCAACTTGAGTATTCTTTTTTTTTTTTGGGTTACTTTAGTGCAGTGGTCTTCAATCTGCGAACCTCCAGATTTTGCAAAACTGCAATTCCGGGCATGCTGGGAGTTGTAGTTTTGCAACATCTGGAGGTCCGCAGGTTGGAGACCACTGCTTTAGTGCTTACCTTTCCTGAACCTGTGTGGCCATATCCAATGCTGGCTCAACGGAGGGTGAAGGTTCCTCAGGATAGTATTGAGTAGCCCTTTTTAATGTATTTTGACGCCTTTACATTTTCTTATATTGCTAAGTGTGTTTTCCAAGTGCAAAATTTCTTGGCTGTGATTTGCACCAAAAAAAACTGGATTTGCGCCAAAGATCGATTGGAGCTAATGATGAATTACTGACTAAAGTTGAAATCACACACAGGACCGTGTGATTTTGAGAAAGTCGTAAAAATGACAGTGGAGAAGATGCGCCAAACTTTGGCGCAAAAAGACACTGCGCCAAAGTATTGCGCCAAAGTTACGTTAAAAAAGACACATAAATCCTTTGATAAATACCCCCCAATGTCCTTAAAAAGTAATATGGAGCCACCCTCACTTGGTTTCCAAACGCTGGCACAGGTAAAGAGTAGTACAGAACATGTAATACCTCCCCGTACTGTAGGGGGCGTTACCAGACACCAGTCAGTGCATGCACTTCAGTAATACGGGGGTTTTACCAGTGAATGCTCATTCTGATTGGTCAGTTCTTCCAGCCATTAATATGTTTTGCAGATCTGGACTGTCTTTACATTGCATGTTGAGTCTAGTTTCAAGTTACAATGGTCCAGAAAAGATCATAGTATGTTGAAACTATTGTATGTTGAGGCCATTGTAAGTTGAGGGATCACTGTAGCAGAGTTTCCCAACCAGGGTGCCTCCAGCTGTTGCAAAACTACAACTCCCAGCATGCTTGGACATCTCCTTATGAGACACCATATAGCAGGGATTCCCAACCAGGTTGCCTTCAGCCTTTGGCTGTCCGGGCATGCTGGGATTTGTAGTTTTGCAACAGCTGGAGGCACACTGGTTGGGAAACACTGCCATATAGTCTCAAACAATATAAAAGATCACAGTTGTTTTTACACACATTAATTATTACTTGAGCTGATGTCCTTTCCTCCAGGGTCGTGTTACTTACAGGGAGCTGAATTTTTAATGTGAAGCTTCCTCCTATATTTCTCAAGCACTAAAGACACCAGTTCTCCCTGGGTAGGACATATGGCTGTATGCAGGGCCGGTATTAGGCTAAGTTTCTACTTGGTTTTTTGTCCTGCGTTTCTTGGTTTGAAAAAAGTGCAATAAAAAACGGCTGAAAAAACGCCAGTGCAATTTCCTGCATCTGGCGTTTTTTCTGCCGTTATATTTCATTTGTGTGGAAATTGCATTTTTGGCCTCTTTGGCGTTTTTTTTTTTTTTTTTTTGGTACCCAAAATTTGTTGGTTACCAAAAAAAAAAAACGGTAGTGATGGAAAAAAATTTATTTAACGAAATTTATATTTTTTATAACTACATTTTTATTCATTTTATTTTATGTTTTATTTATTTTTTAGGTAGTACTACTACTCCCAGCATGGAACACACTGTTATATTTTATTTATTTTTTAGGTAGTACTACTACTCCCAGCATGGAACACACTGTTCCATGATGGGAGTAGTAGTACCTGTACTAATAGACATATTGCCCGATGCGATCGTCCATAATATAGCAGAGATGCGGAGCGGCTCTATACAGCACTTGCATCTCTGCACTATACTCCAGCCAGTGATGTGAATTGAAATCACTTATTCATATTCCCCACCTAGAGTGGGGATTGGCCGGATGGTTGCAGCCAATCACAGCTCTCAGAGGGAAATATGAATGAGTGATGTTCTATTCACATCACTGGCCAGAGTATAGTGCAGAGATAGGAGCGCTGTATAGAGCCACTCCACATCTCTGCTATATTAGGGAAGGGATTAAATCACATTTATTAACTTTTTTACACCATTTTTTGGTTCCATTGTGGACTATTACATGCAATCTTCTGATAGCATACACTGTTCAATGCTATGCCATAGCATAGATCAGTGTTATCGTCGCCTTATTGATCCAGCCGATTTCACCTGCGGTAGGCCCGAACACAGGGGTGTGGAAATTTAATAAAAAACTACTTGTCCACGGCAATAAAACAGAGCAAAATCTACTTGTCCCTCATGACGATCCACTTGTCCGGACCAATTTTCGTTTTTACACTCTAGTTTCTTCCTCCTCGCCCTATAATAGCCATAACTACCTACTATAATGATACCTTAAAATTTTTCAATAACATGTTCTCCGAAACAAAAACAAAAGAACCAAAAAATGATATATATATATATATATATATATATATATTTATAATATCGGTGAAGTGAAATTGAAATAGTAAAAGATAATTTAGGTGGTTTTCTTTTCTACGCCATTTACCTTGTGGTTGAGATAACATGTTATTTTGATACTTTAGGCCGCCTGATTACAGCAATACCAGATTTGTATAGTTTCTGTCATGTTTTACTAGTTTTAAAAAATTCAGAACTTCTGCCCGCTTCATACTCTGCAGCCCCAGGCTGATTTCAGTAGCCGGGGGCAGCCCCGAATAGCCAGCATGCGGTGATCGCTGCGTCTGGCTATTAACCCTTAAAGGGGTACTCCGGTGAAAACCTTTTTTCTTTTAAATCAACTGGTGGCAGAAAGTTAAACATATTTGTAAATTACTTCTATTAAAAAATCTTAATCCTTCCTGTACAGTGGTCCCTCAACATATGGTATTAATTGGTTCCAGGGGAACCATCATATGTTGAAACCATCATATGTCGAGTACATATGTCTATGTAAAAATGGTAATTGGTTCTGGGGCCTTGGAACCATTGTATGTTGAATACATATCTCTATGGGAAACTGCCAATTGGTTCTGGAATGACCATTGTATGTGGAGTGTATGGGGAGTGTTTAACAAACCAGGGTGCCTCCAGCTGTTGCACAACTACAACTCCCAGCATGCATGTACAGCTATTGACTGTCTGGGCATGCTGGGAGTTATAGTTTTGCAACAGCTGGAGGCACACTGATAGGGAAACATTGATGTATGGGGTGTATATATGTATTGTATGTGATGTGTGACATCACATACAGTACTGTACAGTTCTTTAAATACCTTCAGGGGGGACAGAATGTCCTCCATTACGATCCTGCCGACTACAGCTCTACAGGAAAGGAAGGGGAGGGCAGCCAGCAGCTCATTGGATGCCTGCAGCAAGATGCTGCAGGCTATTGGCTATGGCTGCACTGGTGGGGCGGGACTTACACGGAGCTCACAGTGGAAGCCTCCGTGAGTTAGCAGGACAGCATGTGAGTAACAGGAGGCAGAACGGGGCACATGGGGCACATTAAACAACTATCTGTCAGTTGCTGAAGTTGTCAGCGCTGTCCGATAGCTGTTTGTACGATGGCCCCGACACACAGCAGCATCGTATGTCGATGCTACCTTCAACATACGATGGGCTCTGAGAGGCCATCGTATGTTGAAATGATCATATGTCGGGGACATCGTAAGTCGGGGGGTAACTGTACTTAGCTGCTGAATACTACAGAGGAAATTCTTTTCTTTTTGGAATGTTCTCTGATGACATCACGAGCACAGTTCTCTCTGCTGACGTTATTATAATAATAATATAACACTTTATTTATTGTTGTCCTTAGTGGGATTTGAACCCAAGTCCCCAGTACTTCAAGGCAGCAGTGCTAACCACTGAGCCACCATGCTGCCCTTAGCATACATCTGCTATGCATGGTTGCTAAAATGGACAGAGAAGTCAGCAGAGAGCACTGTGTTCGTGATGTCATCAGTGTTCCAAAAAGAAAGGAATTTCCTCTGTAGCATTCAGCAGCTAATAAGTACTGGAAGGATTAAGATTTTTTAATAGAAGTAATTTACAAATATGTTTAACTTTCTGCCACCAGTTGATTTAAAAGAAAAAAGGTTTTCACCAGAGTACCCCTTTAAGGTCAACAGCAGCGTCTAAAGGGACTTGTGAATAATCCCTGTCTGGACTAGGCTCTATCAATGGATCACAGAGCACACAGATCAATGGAGTTCAATAGAACTCTATTGATCTGTATGAGGAATCTAATCATTCCTTCTAAAAGTCTAAAAAAAAGTTTTAATAAAAGTTTAAAAGACGCACATTAAGCCCTTCCATGTTAAAAGTTCAAATCACCCCCTTTTCCTATATAAAAACATGTAAACATAATAATAATAAACATATTTAGTATCGCTGCATGCATAATTGTACGAACTATTAAAATATAACATTATGTATCCCATATAGTAAATGATGTAAATGTAAAAAAAAATACCAAACCACAGAATTCCAATTTTTATAATATCCCAGAAAAAAGTTAAAAAGCGATTTAAAAGTCAGATATATGCAAAAATGGTACTGATACAAAAAACAGATTATGGCACAAAAAATGAGCCCTCATACAGCCTGGTATGCAAATTATTATTTTTTTTTTTAAAGAGCTACAGGGGTCAAAAAATGGCAATTACAAATATTCAAAAAAGTTCAGAATTTTTTTTACAATTAGTAATACATGACGGAAGCTATACAAATCTCGTATTGCAGTAATGAGGCCGGCCTAAAGTATCAAAATAACATGTTAGCTCAACCACAAGGTAAATGGCGTAGAAAAGAAAACCACCAAATTTACTAAATTATCTTTTACTATTTCAATTTCACTTCACCGATTTTATATATATATACTAGCTGAGTACTCAGGGTTGCCCGGTTTTTCCTTCCTAATCCTTGTTGGGAAGGAAAATAAACAAAGGAGGAAGCTTTTGACTTCATATCCCGTCCTCATATATTGTTGTCATATCCCAACCAACTATCCCGTCCTCCTATCCCGACCTCCTATCTCGACCTCCTATCTCGTCCTCCTATCCCGTCCTCCTATCCCGTCCTCCTATCTCGACCTCCTATCCTGATCTCCTATCCCGTCCTCCTTTCCCGTCCTCCTATTTTGACCTCCTATCTCGACCTCCTATCTTGACCTCCTATCCCGATCTCCTATCCTGACCTCCTATCCTGACCTCCTATCCCGTCCTCCTATCTCGACCTCCTATCCCTACCTCCTATCCCGTCCTCCTATCCTTATCTCGACCTCCTATCCAGACTTCCAATCCCTACCTCCTATCCCGTCCTCCTATCCAATCCATCTATCTCGACCTCCTATCCTGACCTCCTATTCCATCCTCATATCCCCTGCTCCTATCTCGACCTCCTATCCTGACCTCCTATCCTGACCTCCTATCCCAATCTCCTATCCCGTCCTCGTATCCAGTCCATCTATCCCAACCTCATATCCCGACCTCCTATTCCCAACCTCCTATCCCGACCTCCTATCCTGTCCTTCTATCCCATCCTCCTATCCCGTCCTATCCCGACCTTCTATCCCGACCTCCTATCCCGACCTCCTATCCCATCCTCCTATCCCACCCTCCTATCCCGACCTCCTATCCCCACCCGTAATATGTGTACCAGGTATTGAAATATCTCCAGCTGTACGGAAGTTATGTGGGAACATACATTTCCCATTGATTTGCATGGGACTTTAAACAAAAGCCCTGACCCTCACAAATGGGGGTAGTTAAGGGTTAAATTAACTATCCTATATTTTAAGTGGACATATAAGTAACATGTGACCAAGTATTATGGAAATATCTCCAGCCGTTTGGAAGTTATGCAGTAACATATATTTCCCATTGACTTGTATGGGACTTTAAACATAAACCCCGCCCCAGGCAAATCGGGGTGGGTAAAGGTTAAATCACCTATCTTATGTTTGTTGTTGACATATAAGTAACATGTGTACCAAGTTTCATGTTAATATCTTTAGCCGTTTGAACGTGATGCTGGAACATACACACATACATACACACATACATACACACACGTTGAGTTTTATATATATATGTAGATATATATATATATTTTTGTTGTTTTTGTTTCAGAGAATATGTTATTGAAAAATTAAAAGGTATCATTATAGTGGGAAGTTTTGGCTATTATAGATTTTGTTCCGTTTTAGTACAGTGGACAAGTAGTTTTTTGTTAAATTTCCACACCCCTGTGTTCGGGCCTGCCGCAGGTTACATCGGCTGCATCAGCAGGGCGCCGATAACACTGATCTATGCTATGGCATAGCATTGAACAGTGTATGCAATCAGAAGATTGCATGTAATAGTCCACTATGGGAACCAATAAATGGTGTAAAAAAAAAGTTAATAAATGTGATTTAATCCCTTCCCTAATAAAAGTTTGAATCACCCCCCTTTTCCCATAAAAAAATATGTAAACAAAAACAAACATAAACATATGTGGTAAATCTCCGAACTATAAAAATATAATGTTAATAAAAACTGAGTGCTCCTCATCCTGCTCCTACATTATATCCAGTGCAGGGTCCTAGTAAATACTGAGTGCTCCTCATCCTGCTTCTACATTATATCCGGTGCAGGGTCCTAGTAAATACTGAGTGCTCCTCATCCTGCTTCTACATTATATCAGGTGCAGGGTCCTAGTAAATACTGAGTGCTCCTCATCCTGCTCCTACATTATATCCAGTGCAGGGTCCTGGTGAATACGGAGTGCTCCTCATCCTGCTTCCACATTATATCCAGTGCAGGGTCCTTGTGAATACTGAGTGCTCCTCATCCTGCTCCTACATTATATCCAGTGCAGGGTCCTGGTGAATACTGAGTGCTCCTCATCCTGCTTCCACATTATATCCAGTGCAGGGTCCTGGTGAATACTGAGTGCTCCTCATCCTGCTTCTACATTATATCCAGTGCAGGGTCCTAGTAAATACTGAGTGCTCCTCATCCTGCTCCTACATTATATCCAGTGCAGGGTCCTAGTAAATACTGAGTGCTCCTCATCCTGCTTCTACATTATATCCAGTGCAGGGTCCTAGTAAATACTGAGTGCTCCTTATCCTGCTTCTACATTATATCCAGAGCAGGGTCCTAGTAAATACTGAGTGCTCCTCATCCTGCTTCTACAGTATATGCAGTGCAGGGTCCTAGTAAATACTGAGTGCTCCTCATCCTGCTTCTACATTATATCCAGTGCAGGGTCCTGGTGAATACTGAGTGCTCCTCATCCTGCTTCTACATTATATCCAGTGCAGGGTCCTAGTAAATACTGAGTGCTCCTCATCCTGCTTCTACATTATATCCAGTGCAGGGTCCTAGTAAATACTGAGTGCTCCTCATCCTGCTTCTACATTATATCCAGTGCAGGATCCTGGTGAATACTGAGTGCTCCTCATCCTGCTTCTACATTATATCCAGTGCATGGTCCTGGTAAATACTGAGTGCTTCTCATCCTACTTCTACATTATATTCACTGCAGAGTCCTGGTGAATAATGAGTGCTCTTCATCCTGCTTCTACATTATATCCAGTGCAGGGTCCTGGTGAATACTGAGTGCTCCTCATCCTGCTTCTACATTATATCCAGTGCATGGTCCTGGTAAATACTGAGTGCTTCTCATCCTACTTCTACATTATATTCACTGCAGAGTCCTGGTGAATAATGAGTGCTCTTCATCCTGCTTCTACATTATATCCAGTGCAGGGTCCTGGTGAATACTGAGTGCACCTCATTCTGCTTCTACATTATATCCAGTGCAGGGTCCTAGTAAATACTGAGTGCTCCTCATCCTGCTTCTACATTATATCCAGTGCAGGGTCCTAGTAAATACGGAGTGCTCCTCATCCTGCTTCTACATTATATCCAGTGCAGGGTCCTAGTAAATACTGAGTGCTCCTCATCCTGCTTCTACTTTATATCCAGTGCAGGGTCCTAGTAAATACTGAGTGCTCCTCATCCTGCTTCTACATTATATCCGGTGCAGGGTCCTGGTGAATACTGAGTGCTCCTCATCCTGCTTCTACATTATATCCAGTGCAGGGTCCTAGTAAATACTGAGTGCTCCTCATCCTGCTTCTACATTATATCCAGTGCAGGGTCCTAGTAAATACTGAGTGCTCCTCATCCTGCTCCTACATTATATCCAGTGCAGGGTCCTGGTGAATACTGAGTGCTCCTCATCCTGCTTCCACATTATATCCAGTGCAGGGTCCTGGTGAATACTGAGTGCTCCTCATCCTGCTTCTACATTATATCCAGTGCAGGGTCCTAGTAAATACTGAGTGCTCCTCATCCTGCTCCTACATTATATCCAGTGCAGGGTCCTAGTAAATACTGAGTGCTCCTCATCCTGCTTCTACATTATATCCAGTGCAGGGTCCTAGTAAATACTGAGTGCTCCTTATCCTGCTTCTACATTATATCCAGAGCAGGGTCCTAGTAAATACTGAGTGCTCCTCATCCTGCTTCTACAGTATATGCAGTGCAGGGTCCTAGTAAATACTGAGTGCTCCTCATCCTGCTTCTACATTATATCCAGTGCAGGGTCCTGGTGAATACTGAGTGCTCCTCATCCTGCTTCTACATTATATCCAGTGCAGGGTCCTAGTAAATACTGAGTGCTCCTCATCCTGCTTCTACATTATATCCAGTGCAGGGTCCTAGTAAATACTGAGTGCTCCTCATCCTGCTTCTACATTATATCCAGTGCAGGATCCTGGTGAATACTGAGTGCTCCTCATCCTGCTTCTACATTATATCCAGTGCATGGTCCTGGTAAATACTGAGTGCTTCTCATCCTACTTCTACATTATATTCACTGCAGAGTCCTGGTGAATAATGAGTGCTCTTCATCCTGCTTCTACATTATATCCAGTGCAGGGTCCTGGTGAATACTGAGTGCTCCTCATCCTGCTTCTACATTATATCCAGTGCATGGTCCTGGTAAATACTGAGTGCTTCTCATCCTACTTCTACATTATATTCACTGCAGAGTCCTGGTGAATAATGAGTGCTCTTCATCCTGCTTCTACATTATATCCAGTGCAGGGTCCTGGTGAATACTGAGTGCACCTCATCCTGCTTCTACATTATATCCAGTGCAGGGTCCTAGTAAATACTGAGTGCTCCTCATCCTGCTTCTACATTATATCCAGTGCAGGGTCCTAGTAAATACGGAGTGCTCCTCATCCTGCTTCTACATTATATCCAGTGCAGGGTCCTAGTAAATACTGAGTGCTCCTCATCCTGCTTCTACTTTATATCCAGTGCAGGGTCCTAGTAAATACTGAGTGCTCCTCATCCTGCTTCTACATTATATCCGGTGCAGGGTCCTGGTGAATACTGAGTGCTCCTCATCCTGCTTCTACATTATATCCAGTGCAGGGTCCTAGTAAATACTGAGTGCTCCTCATCCTGCTTCTACATTATATCCAGTGCAGGGTCCTAGTAAATACTGAGTGCTCCTCATCCTGCTTCTACATTATATCCAGTGCAGGGTCCTAGTAAATACTGAGTGCTCCTCACCCTGCTTCTACAGTATATCCAGTGCAGGGTCCTAGTAAATACTGAGTGCACCTCATCCTGCTTCTACATTATATACAGTGCAGGGTCCTAGTAAATACTGAGTGCTCCTCATCCTGCTTCTACATTATATCCAGTGCAGGGTCCTGATAAATACTGAGTGCTCCTCATCCTGCTTCTACATTATATCCAGTGCAGGGTCCTGGTGAATACTGAGTGCTCCTCATCCTGCTCCTACAGTATATCCAGTGCAGGGTCCTAGTAAATACTGAGTGCTCCTCATCCTGCTTCTACATTATATCCAGTGCAGGGTCCTGGTGAATACTGAGTGCTCCTCATCCTGCTTCTACATTATATCCAGTGCAGGGTCCTGGTGAATACTGAGTGCTCCTCATCCTGCTTCTACATTATATCCAGTGCAGGGTCCTGGTGAATACTGAGTGCTCCTCATCCTGCTTCTACATTATATCCAGTGCAGGGTCCTCGTAAATACTGAGTGCTCCTCATCCTGCTTCTACATTATATCCAGTGCAGGGTCCTGGTGAATACTGAGTGCTCCTCATCCTGCTTCTACATTATATCCAGTGCAGGGTCCTAGTAAATACTGAGTGCTCCTCATCCTGCTCCTACATTATATCCAGTGCAGGGTCCTAGTAAATACTGAGTGCTCCTCATCCTGCTCCTACAGTATATCCAGTGCAGGGTCCTAGTAAATACTGAGTGCTCCTCATCCTGCTTCTACAGTTTATCCAGTGCAGGGTCCTGGTGAATACTGAGTGCTCCTCATCCTGCTTCTACAGTATATACATTATATTCTACAGTATATACATTATATCCAGTGCAGGGTCCTGGTGAATACTGAGTGCTCCTCATCCTGCTTCTACATTATATCCAGTGCAGGGTCCTAGTAAATACTGAGTGCTCCTCATCCTGCTTCTACATTATATCCAGTGCAGGGTCCTGGTGAAAACTGAGTGCTCCTCATCCTGCTTCTACATTATATCCAGTGCAGGGTCCTAGTAAATACTGAGTGCTCCTCATCCTGCTTCTACATTATATCCAGTGCAGGGTCCTGGTGAATACTGAGTGCTCCTCATCCTGCTTCTACATTATATCCAGTGCAGGGTCCTAGTAAATACTGAGTGCTCCTCATCCTGCTTCTACATTATATCCAGTGCAGGGTCCTAGTAAATACTGAGTGCTCCTCATCCTGCTTCTACATTATATCCAGTGCAGGGTCCTAGTAAATACTGAGTGCTCCTCATCCTGCTTCTACATTATATCCAGTGCAGGGTCCTGGTAAATACTGAGTGCTCCTCATCCTGCTTCTACATTATATCCAGTACAGGGTCCTAGTAAATACTGAGTGCTCCTCATCCTGCTTCTAAAGTATATCCAGTGCAGGGTCCTGGTGAATACTGAGTGCTCCTCATCCTGCTTCTGCATTATATCCAGTGCAGGGTCCTGGTGAATACTGAGTGCTCCTCATCCTGCTTCTACAGTATATCCAGTGCAGGGTCCTGGTGAATTCTGAGTGCTCCTCATCCTGCTCCTACAGTATATCCAGTGCAGGGTCCAGGTGAATACTGAGTGCTCCTCATCCTGCTTCTATATTATATCCAGTGCAGGGTCCTGGTGAATACTGAGTGCTCCTCATCCTGCTTCTACATTATATCCAGTGCAGGGTCCTGGTGAATACTGAGTGCTCCTCATCCTGCTTCTACATTATATCCAGTGCAGGGTCCTAGTAAATACTGAGTGCTCCTCATCCTGCTCCTACATTATATCCAGTGCAGGGTCCTAGTAAATACTGAGTGCTCCTCATCCTGCTCCTACAGTATATCCAGTGCAGGGTCCTAGTAAATACTGAGTGCTCCTCATCCTGCTTCTACAGTTTATCCAGTGCAGGGTCCTGGTGAATACTGAGTGCTCCTCATCCTGCTTCTACAGTATATACATTATATTCTACAGTATATACATTATATCCAGTGCAGGGTCCTGGTGAATACTGAGTGCTCCTCATCCTGCTTCTACATTATATCCAGTACAGGGTCCTAGTAAATACTGAGTGCTCCTCATCCTGCTTCTAAAGTATATCCAGTGCAGGGTCCTGGTGAATACTGAGTGCTCCTCATCCTGCTTCTACATTATATCCAGTGCAGGGTCCTGGTGAATACTGAGTGCTCCTCATCCTGCTTCTACATTATATCCAGTGCAGGGTCCTGGTGAATACTGAGTGCTCCTCATCCTGCTTCTACATTATATCCAGTGCAGGGTCCTGGTGAATACTGAGTGCTCCTCATCCTGCTTCTACATTATATCCAGTGCAGGGTCCTCGTAAATACTGAGTGCTCCTCATCCTGCTTCTACATTATATCCAGTGCAGGGTCCTGGTGAATACTGAGTGCTCCTCATCCTGCTTCTACATTATATCCAGTGCAGGGTCCTAGTAAATACTGAGTGCTCCTCATCCTGCTCCTACATCATATCCAGTGCAGGGTCCTAGTAAATACTGAGTGCTCCTCATCCTGCTCCTACAGTATATCCAGTGCTGGGTCCTAGTAAATACTGAGTGCTCCTCATCCTGCTTCTACAGTTTATCCAGTGCAGGGTCCTGGTGAATACTGAGTGCTCCTCATCCTGCTTCTACAGTATATACATTATATTCTACAGTATATACATTATATCCAGTGCAGGGTCCTGGTGAATACTGAGTGCTCCTCATCCTGCTTCTACATTATATCCAGTACAGGGTCCTAGTAAATACTGAGTGCTCCTCATCCTGCTTCTAAAGTATATCCAGTGCAGGGTCCTGGTGAATACTGAGTGCTCCTCATCCTGCTTCTACATTATATTCAGTGCAGGGTCCTAGTAAATACTGAGTGCTCCTCATCCTGCTTCTACATTATATCCAGTGCAGGGTCCTAGTAAATACTGAGTGCTCCTCATCCTGCTTCTACATTATATCCAGTGCAGGGTCCTAGTAAATACTGAGTGCTCCTCATCCTGCTTTTACATTATATCCACAGCAGGGTCCTGGTGAATACTGAGTGCTCCTCATCCTGCTTCTACACTATATCCAGTGCAGGGTCCTAGTAAATACTGAGTGTTCCTCATCCTGCTTCTACATTATATCCAGTGCAGGGTCCTGGTGAATACTGAGTGCTCCTCACCCTGCTCCTACATTATATCCAGTGCAGGGTCCTAGTAAATACTGAGTGCTCCTCATCCTGCTTCTAAAGTATATCCAGTGCAGGGTCCTGGTGAATACTGAGTGCTCCTCATCCTGCTTCTGCATTATATCCAGTGCAGGGTCCTGGTGAATACTGAGTGCTCCTCATCCTGCTTCTACAGTATATCCAGTGCAGGGTCCTGGTGAATACTGAGTGCTCCTCATCCTGCTCCTACAGTATATCCAGTGCAGGGTCATGGTGAATACTGAGTGCTCCTCATCCTGCTTCTACATTATATCCAGTGCAGGGTCCTGGTGAATACTGAGTGCTCCTCATCCTGCTTCTACATTATATCCAGTGCAGGGTCCTGGTGAATACTGAGTGCTCCTCATCCTGCTTCTACATTATATCCAGTGCAGGGTCCTGGTGAATACTGAGTGCTCCTCATCCTGCTTCTACATTATATCTAGGGCAGGGTCCTGGTGAATACTGAGTGCTCCTCATCCTGCTTCTACACTATATCCAGTGCAGGGTCCTAGTAAATACTGAGTGCTCCTCATCCTGCTTCTACATTATATCCAGTGCAGGGTCCTGGTGAATACTGAGTGCTCCTCATCCTGCTCCTACATTATATCCAGTGCAGGGTCCTAGTAAATACTGAGTGCTCCTCATCCTGCTTCTAAAGTATATCCAGTGCAGGGTCCTGGTGAATACTGAGTGCTCCTCATCCTGCTTCTGCATTATATCCAGTGCAGGGTCCTGGTGAATACTGAGTGCTCCTCATCCTGCTTCTACAGTATATCCAGTGCAGGGTCCTGGTGAATACTGAGTGCTCCTCGTCCTGCTCCTACAGTATATCCAGTTCAGGGTCCTGGTGAATACTGAGTGCTCCTCATCCTGCTTCTACATTATATCCAGTGCAGGGTCCTGGTGAATACTGAGTGCTCCTCATCCTGCTTCTACATTATATCCAGTGCAGGGTCCTGGTGAATACTGAGTGCTCCTCATCCTGCTTCTACATTATATCCAGTGCAGGGTCCTCGTAAATACTGAGTGCTCCTCATCCTGCTTCTACATTATATCCAGTGCAGGGTCCTGGTGAATACTGAGTGCTCCTCATCCTGCTTCTACATTATATCCAGTGCAGGGTCCTAGTAAATACTGAGTGCTCCTCATCCTGCTCCTACATTATATCCAGTGCAGGGTCCTAGTAAATACTGAGTGCTCCTCATCCTGCTCCTACAGTATATCCAGTGCAGGGTCCTAGTAAATACTGAGTGCTCCTCATCCTGCTTCTACAGTTTATCCAGTGCAGGGTCCTGGTGAATACTGAGTGCTCCTCATCCTGCTTCTACAGTATATATATTATATTCTACAGTATATACATTATATCCAGTGCAGGGTCCTGGTGAATACTGAGTGCTCCTCATCCTGCTTCTACATTATATCCAGTACAGGGTCCTAGTAAATACTGAGTGCTCCTCATCCTGCTTCTAAAGTATATCCAGTGCAGGGTCCTGGTGAATACTGAGTGCTCCTCATCCTGCTACTGCATTATATCCAGTGCAGGGTCCTGGTGAATACTGAGTGCTCCTCATCCTGCTTCTACAGTACATCCAGTGCAGGGTCATGGTGAATACTGAGTGCTCCTCATCCTGCTCCTACAGTATATCCAGTGCAGGGTCCTGGTGAATACTGAGTGCTCCTCATCCTGCTTCTACATTATATCCAGTGCAGGGTCCTGGTGAATACTGAGTGCTCCTCATCCTGCTTCTACTTATATCCAGTGCAGGGTCCTGGTGAATACTGAGTGCTCCTCATCCTGCTTCTACATTATATCCAGTGCAGGGTCCTCGTAAATACTGAGTGCTCCTCATCCTGCTTCTACATTATATCCAGTGCAGGGTCCTGGTGAATACTGAGTGCTCCTCATCCTGCTTCTACATTATATCCAGTGCAGGGTCCTAGTAAATACTGAGTGCTCCTCATCCTGCTTCTACATTATATCCAGTGCAGGGTCCTGGTAAATACTGAGTGCTCCTCATCCTGCTTCTACATTATATCCAGTGCAGGGTCCTGGTAAATACTAAGGGCTCCTCATCCTGCTTCTACATTATATCCAGTGCATGGTCCTGGTAAATACTGAGTGCACCTCATCCTGCTTCTACATTATATCCAGTGCAGGGTCCTGGTGAATACTGAGTGCTCCTCATCCTGCTTCTACAGTATAACAAGTGCTGGGTCCTAGTAAATACTGAGTGCTCCTCATCCTGCTTCTACAGTTTATCCAGTGCAGGGTCCTGGTGAATACGGAGTGCTCCTCATCCTGCTTCTACATTATATCAGGTGCAGGGTCCTAGTAAATACTGAGTGCTCCTCATCCTGCTTCTACATTATATCCAGTGCAGGGTCCTAGTAAATACTGAGTGCTCCTCATCCTGCTTCTACATTATATCAGGTGCAGGGTCCTAGTAAATACTGAGTTCTCCTCATCCTGCTCCTACATTATATCCAGTGCAGGGTCCTGGTAAATACTGAGTGCTCCTCATCCTGCTTCTACATTATATCCACTGCAGGGTCCTGGTAAATACTAAGGGCTCCTCATCCTGCTTCTACATTATATCCAGTGCATGGTCCTGGTAAATACTGAGTGCACCTCATCCTGCTTCTACATTATATCCAGTGCAGGGTCCTGGTGAATACTGAGTGCTCCTCATCCTGCTTCTACAGTATAACAAGTGCTGGGTCCTAGTAAATACTGAGTGCTCCTCATCCTGCTTCTACAGTTTATCCAGTGCAGGGTCCTAGTAAATACTGAGTGCTCCTCATCCTGCTTCTACATTATATCCAGTGCAGGGTCCTGGTGAATACGGAGTGCTCCTCATCCTGCTTCTACATTATATCAGGTGCAGGGTCCTAGTAAATACTGAGTGCTCCTCATCCTGCTTCTACATTATATCCAGTGCAGGGTCCTAGTAAATACTGAGTGCTCCTCATCCTGCTTCTACATTATATCAGGTGCAGGGTCCTAGTAAATACTGAGTTCTCCTCATCCTGCTCCTACATTATATCCAGTGCAGGGTCCTGGTAAATACTGAGTGCTCCTCATCCTGCTTCTACATTATATCCACTGCAGGGTCCTGGTGAATACTGAGTGCTCCTCATCCTGCTTCTACATTATATCCAGTGCAGGGTCCTGGTGAATACTGAGTGCTCCTCATCCTGCTCCTACATTATATCCAGTGCAGGGTCCTAGTAAATACAGAGTGCTCCTCATCCTGCTTCTACATTATATCCAGTGCAGGGTCCTGGTGAATACTGAGTGCTCCTCATCCTGCTTCTACAGTATATCCACTGCAGGGTCCTGATAAATACTGAGTGCTACTCATCCTGCTTCTACATTATATCCAGTGCAGGGTCCTAATAAATACTGAGTGCTACTAATCCTGCTCCTACATTATATCCAGTGCAGGATCCTGGTGACTACATAAAAGCAGCGCGTTTCCTGCCCATATCGGGCACTTCATCAGGCAAGTGTGCACACTTGCCTGATGAAGTGCCCGCTACGGGCAGGAAATGCGTTGCTTTTATGTGCTTTAAATAAATAATTAATATGAACTTGCGGACCTATTCTACTTAATTTATTGCATTTTAAGCGCCTGTGAAGATCCATATTTTGCAATAGCTTTGGCTTCTGCTGTTTGGACCGGTGAGCTAGGATCGACCGGAGGATCTTGGCTGTTAACGGAACTTCTTGATTAATACACTGTACGGTGTTGTGCCCTTAGCGCAACACCTTGGTAAGTGTGACTTTTATTGCACGTATCCATCATCATAACATATCACACTAGGGGCGCGTGTGCCTTTTTTCCTTTTTGTCTTTACATTTCATATATCCCTGGCAGTTGCCAGAGGGCGAAGTTCTAGGACTTGGGGGAGATTTATCAAAATCTGCGCAGAGGAAAAGTTGACCAGTTGCCCATAGCAACCAATCAGATTGCTTCTTTCATTTTTCAGAGGCCTTTTTAAAAATCAAAGAAACTATTTGGTTGCTATAGGCAACTGGACAACTTTTCCTCTGCACAGGTTTATAAAAATCTCCCACTTTGACCTTACATGGTACTTGAAGTCTCTTCATTGCAGAAAAGTAAAACATTCTTTATTCCTTGGATATTAAGGGGGCTCTCTAGTGTTTTTCAAACAAAGAGTTTGATTATCTGAGAACTGGGAAACGTATTTGTCTTCTCTGGGCCAGAAAAAGGTTTAAAACATTTTTAGATCTAGAAAACAAGTGATTTTACCATCTCTTAAACTCAGAGGGGACTTCTTTCTTTCTCCAGTAAGGCTAGGTTCACACTGTGGAATTTCTGGGCAGAATTTCTGCCGGAGATCAAGCCGGCGGCACCAGGACCGCACAGACTGCATTGCCGTCCCCACAGATGTCAATGCATTTCTGAGCAGATCTCCCAAAAGATCCACCCAGAAATGCATTGCAGTCTATGGGGACGGCAATGCAGTCTGCTCAGTCCTAGCACCGCCGGCTCGATCTCTGGCAGAAATTCTGCCCAGAAATTCTGCAGTGTGAACCCAGCCTAAGAGTCGTTCTGACAGTTCAGCTTTCACCTGGCTGGCAAGGAGGGTCTGAAATGCAGCCACCTGGTTTTCACTATTAGTCTGTGAAATACTATATGTCTGAAGAAGGAGAGGGATGGGGTGGTGCCTGGCAGCTAGCAGGAGTAATCTGATGGGTGATGATGTCCTTCTGTAGTTCACAGGAAGTCAGCTTACTCAGGAAAGGCCATTTTCTCTAAAACATTTAATACCATGATTTTCTGGGGGTCAGACTGGTAATCACATGACATAGTTTTATGAAACGTATGGACGCAGTGGTGCTGAAAGAAAACAGGTGGCACTGTAGCACTAGTGATGGTTACAAAACCCCAAACCTGAAGAGCTTCTTTAAATGGGCACAGTCATATCCAAAAACATTTTATATGTTGTACATCTTGGCAAAACAATAACCTTTCTAATATACTTCATAAGAAAATGTTATTTCCTTTTTATAGAAATCATGCTTACAAAAAAAAAAAATAAACACCCCATACCATCCAGAATACAGTCTGGTTGCAGCATCAACTTTGGACACAGGTATGGCAACTTAACAACTTTTCCTCTGGACAGGTTTTGATAAATCTCCCCCTATATGATCAGGATTGGGTACTAAGTAGCCTATAACTTTATTTTTTTATTTTTTTTGTAGGATATGACAGGTACACATTAAAACTTCAACATCAAATACATAAAGATTAAACCCTCTGACTGCAGAACAAATGGTATAAAATGAGGCGAGGCTGTGAACAGAGAGACACCATCAAGAAAATAAAAGTGGAATTACTCATTTAGATTTTCAAGAATAATTCTCATAATTCCATATTTGGTGCAGTTCCTTATACAAAATGCAGGTGGGGGGGTTTGATAGAGCGGGTTGCGCGGTGGGGTTTGGGGTAGCGGGTTGCGGCCAAAACAAAGATATATTGTTTTTAACACAGGGTGCCTCCAGTTGTTTCACCACTACAACTCCCAGTATGGCCTGACAGCCAATAGATGTCAGGGCAAGCTGGGACTTGTAGTGGTGAAACAGCTGGAGGCACCCTGTATAGGTGAACTAAGGGCGGAAGTCGGCCCCCCCCCAGCAGGAATCAGTGACGTTGTGCCTGCTGGGGAAGTCTGCCTGGTAAGTGAGCACACTACCAGGCAGACAAAAAGCCATTTTTAATATAGTAAAAAAAAAAATTAAAGGCAGGGAGGGGGTAAGGGATAGATGGGAAATAGGCAGGGACAGAAAAAAAAAAAGGATGGTGGAAGCTACTCTTTAAATAAAACTTTTGACAAGCCTCAGTAGCAGTCTTATTGAGAAAACCCCAACCGATCAGTAGAGTGGGAAGTAAGCTATAGTGCACCTAACTTCCTGTCTTGTAGCAATTTCTGTCCCACCAACTCATAATAGTAAGAACATTTTAAAAATGCTTAAATCACTGTAGTAATGTGCCTTAAGACCTATGTGCATAAGAGTATGGATGTGTTAATATGTAAAATACCTTTTGATCTATGAATTACTTAGATGAGTATTTCAGAATTTCTCTCCTCCCTCCTTTTTCTCCTATGTCATAAGGTCTGCACAAACATTTTAACATTTGCAAAGTTTCCTACCAAAATGTATGCTCTATATAACCCTAATGCAGCCACGTGAAACTATATGGTGCAAAAACAGAAGAAAAACCTGCATTTTGTACCAAAAAACTGCCAAAAACGTGCCAAAAAAATAAAGATTATGACATTGTCACAGCTTTGTAACCAAAATGCATGATTTTTATAACCCTAAATCAACCATGTGGAACTTCTTCTTCTGGTGCAAATACTCAAGAAATACTTTCATAAAATGACCAAAGAGAAACCATTATGCATATAAATAATAGTTTAGCACCTTGTATTGCACGTAGTATAGAACTACGGGATTTAAAAATGTATCCCCTATCCTAAGGATAGAGGATAAGTTTCAGATCGCGGGGGGTCCGACCGCTGGGGCCCCTCGCGATCTCCCGTACAGGGCCCCGGCTCTCTGGTTAGAGAGGGCGTGTTGACCACCGCACGAAGCAGCGGCCGACACGCCCCCTCCATACACTGCTATGGGAGAGCCGTAAATTGCTGAAGGCAGCGCTTCGGCTCTCCCATAGCAGTAAATGGAGGGCGCGTGTCAGCCGCCGCCTCGTGTGGTGGTCGACACACACTTTCTATGCAGAGAGCCGCGGCCCTGTATGGGAGATCGTGGGGGGCCCCAGTGGTCGGACCACCCGCGATCTGAAACTTATCCCCTATCCTTACGATAGGGGATAAAATTTTCAATCCCGTAGTTCTCCTTTAAAGACTGCAAGCTGTCTGCATCTTATGCTCTGAGGTACAGCATGGATATAACCACACCTCCCTTCCCCCTCCCTTCAGATATTTTGGTCCTTTTTTTTTTTGATGGACCAAAAAGGCAGGATTTTCAGGGTTTGTTCACAAAACTGAAAAGACAGAGACCACTAGTGGCCAATTTTTAAACCCTTTTTTTTTTAACAATGTTAGCAATCACATTTTTTAAGAAGTTTATTAGTAAAATGCTAAGTTCTTACGTATTAAATGAAAAAAAGTTGTTTCTACCGACAGTAACACTTTAACCTCTTAAGGATGCAGGGCGTAACTGCACCCCCTCCCCGGTCCCAGTTGGTCCCGGCGGCTAATGACAGCCAGAACCCTGGGCTAATAGCGTTGTGCCGCACGCTATTAACCCTTTGGATGCGGCGTACAAAGTTGATCGACGCGTCTAAAATGAAAGTACAAGCTTCCCGGCAGCTAAGTCGGGCTGATCTGGACCATTGTGGTGAAATCGCGATGTCCCGATCAGCTAGAAGTGGAGGTCCCCTAACCTGCCTCCGTTGCGTCCGATCGGCGATTGATTGCTTCAAGTCTGAAATCCAGGCTTGAGCAATCGACCGCCGATTACACTGATTTTTGTTGTGTCAATGCACAGCAATGATCTGTGTATGAGATAGGTATGTGCAGTGAAATAGCCACCGGGGGTGCTATAACACTGCAAAACAAAAGTGTAAAAAAAAAAGTTAATAAAGATCATTTAACACCTTACCTAATAAAATTTTGAATCACCCCCCTTTTCCCATTTAAAAAAAATATTATTTGTGTGGGTAAAGAAAACAGCAAATTTGAAAGTTTTATAAGGTTTAGTTTTCACGCTGTACACTTTATGGTAAAAATTACATGTTTTCTTCATTCTGTGGGTCAATATGATTAACCTCCTGAACGGTATTCCCGAGCGTGACTCGGGGTTAATTTTCCCTGCCAGGATCGGTAACCCCGAGTCACGCTCGGGGTAGAATTGCAGAGTTCCCGGCCGGGCTGCACGATATATCGCAAAAGCAATGCGATATAGCGATGCGGCCCCCCGGGAAAACATGCGATTATCTGCCCTGTGATTGGCTGAAGGGGAAAGGGCTTGTTCTGCAGCAAATACACTAGGTTTGAAATCTGCCCGGCAAACCTAGTGTATTTGCTGCAGGACAAGGTGACCAGGGGGGGGGGGGGGGGGGGGGGGGGCGGGGGGAGAATGTGACAAAGGGGGGAATGTGACAGGGGGGGAATGTGACAGGGGGGGAATGTGACAAGGGGGGAATGTGACAAGGGGGGAATGTGACAAGGGGGGAATGTGACTGGGGGGGGATGTGACAAGGGGGGAATGTGACAAGGGGGGAATGTGACAAGGGGGGGAATGTGACTGGGGGGGATGTGACAGGGGGGGAATGTGACAAGGGGGGAATGTGACAAGGGGGGGAATGTGACAAGGGGGGGAATGTGACTGGGGGGGATGTGACAGGGGGGGAGGGGAATGTGACATGAAGGGGGATGTGACAGGGGGGGAGGGGAATGTGACATGAAGGGGGGATGTGACAAGGGGGGGGGATGTGACAGGGGGAGGGGAATGTAACATGAAGGGGGAGAATGTGACAAGGGGGGGAATGTGACAAAGAGGGGGGAGAATGTGACAAGGAGGGGGGAGAATGTGACGGGGGATGTGACAAGGGAGAGGGGAATGTGACGGGGAGATGTGAAATTCAGTTAAAAAAAATTGTACCGCTTTTGGTACACATTTCCAGACAGAATCATACCGCCAGGGAGGTTAAAATGATACCCATGTTATATGCTTTTCTATTATTGTGTGGCTTTAAAAAAATCTCAAACTTTTAAAACAAAATTAGTATGTTTAAAATAACTATTTTGACCGCCTATGACTCTCAAATGTTTCTGTATACGGGGTGGTATGAGGGCTCATTTTTTATGCCGTAAGCTGTAGTTTTTATCGGTTCCCCTTGTGCTTATATTTAACTTTTTAATAATTTTTATAATTTTTTTTTTTTTTTATAAAATGTGACAAAAAAGCATAAATTTTGGTCTTTTTTTGACCCTTATGGTATAATTAACATTATATTTTGATAGTTCAGACATTTACGGACGCGGCCATACCAAATATGTTTATACATTTTTTATTTATTTTTTTAACGCTTTTTGAGATAAAGTAAGAAAAAGGGGCTATTAAAATTTTTATTGGGAGAGGGTCTTTTTCCCATTTTTTTTTTACACTTTTATAGTCCCCATAGTGCTATACATAGGCATAGCGCTGATCAGTATTATCGGCGATCTTCTTCTCTGGTCTGCTCAATGTCAGATCGGAGGAGAAGACACCGGGATGACGGCGGAGGCAGGTAAGGGAACCTCCGGCAGCCATGTTGGATGATCGGATCACCGCGGCAGTGCAAGGGGCGAGCTGGTCATCCATTTAAATGCCCCATTGCCGAAGATGCCGTGATCTGTATTGATCATGGCATCTGAGGGGTTAATGGTGGACATCAGCACGATCGCTGATGTCTGCCATTACCTGCGGGTCCCTGGCTGCTGATAGCAGCCGGAACCTACTGTGCATGATGCAAACACCGGTACGGTGCTCGTGTCATGTAAAGGACATAAATGTACGTCCCTTGCGTTAAGTACAAGGGCAGGCAGTACATTTACATCCTATGTCGTTAAGGGGTTAAAAATGTTAACAATGTCCAAACTAAATTGTTTCAAGCAGAAGTCATGAAAAACCATAAGGCTTGAATTCCACTAAGGTTTTTCTGCCAATAACGCCCCCAAAAATGCCCATTTATACAAATCTGCAGCTGCAGTACCCACGGACAGTTATCAAACAGCGCGATGCACTGCTGGTCCCAATCATACACAGTTGCAGATATGTATACATTTTAATCCTGAATCATATTAAACATGAATTTTAGAACATTTTTATTGATCCCCTCAGCCCCGCTTACCTCTGCATCACTCCCTGCTCGATACAGACAAGACTACAACTCCCAGCATGTCCTGACAGTGAGGACCTGCAGGAAGTTGTAGTCCTGTCTGTAGGTAGCGGGGAGCAATGCAGAGGCAAACGGGGAATAGGGGCTGGCAGCTGCGGTGACAGCCGCAGCTCTGTAGGGGCAGGTGGGCAGCTGGAGGAAGCGCAGGTTACTGTATAAAGTACAGTGGGGCAAAAAAGTATTTAGTCAGCCACCAATTATGCAAGTTCTCCCACTTAATAAGATGAGAGACCTGTAATTTTCATCATAGGTATACCTCAACTATGAGAGACATAATGAGAAAAAAAAATCCATAAAATCACATTGTCTGATTTTTAAAGAATTTATTTGCAAATTATAGTGGAAATTAAGTATTTGGTCAATAACAAAAATTAATCTCAATACTTTGCTATATACCCTTTGTTGGAAATGACAGAGGTCAAAAGTTTCCTGTAAGTCTTCACAAGGTTTTCACACACCGTTTCTGGTATTTTGGCCCATTCCTTCATGCCGATCTCCTCTAGTGCAGTGATGTTTTGGGCTATCGCTGGGCAATACGGACTTTCAACTTCCTCCAAAGGTTTTCTATGGAGTTGAGATCTAGAGACTGGCAAGGCCACTCCAGGACCTTGAAATGCTTCTTACAAAGCCACTACTTTGTTTCCCGGGTGGTGTGTTTGGGATCATTGTCATGCTGAAAGACCCAGCCACATTTCATCTTCAATGCCCTTGCTGATGGAAGGAGCTTTTCACTCAAAATCTCACGATACATGGCCCCATTACATAGTAACATAGTTCATAAGGGTGAAAAAAGACCAGAGTCCATCAAGTTCAACCTATAACCCTAATAGTCCCTGTTACGCCTAGCGCTCCGGGTCCCCGCTCCTCCCCGGAGCGCTCACGGCGTCTTTCTCCCTGCAGCGCCCCGGTCAGTCCCGCTGACCGGGAGCGCTGCACTGTCATGGCCGTTGGGGATGCGATTCGCACAGCGGGACGCGCCCGCTCGCGAATCGCATCCCAGGTCACTTACCCGTCCCGGTCCCCTGCTGTCATGTGCTGGCGCGCGCGGCTCCGCTCTCTAGGGCGCGCGCGCGCCAGCTCTCTGAGACTTAAAGGGCCAGTGCACCAATGATTGGTGCCTGGCCCAATTAGCTTAATTGGCTTCCATCTGCTCCCTGCCTTTATCTGACCTCCTCCCATGCACTCCCTTGCCGGATCTTGTTGCCATCGTGCCAGTGAAAGCGTTTCCTTGTGTGTTCCTAGCCTGTGTTCCAGACCTCCTGCCGTTGCCCCTGACTACGATCCTTGCTGCCTGCCCCGACCTTCTGCTACGTCCGACCTTGCTTCTGTCTACTCCCTTGTACCGCGCCTATCTTCAGCAGCCAGAGAGGTTGAGCCGTTGCTAGTGGATACGACCTGGTCACTACCGCCGCAGCAAGACCATCCCGCTTTGCGGCGGGCTCTGGTGAAAACCAGTAGTGACTTAGAACCGATCCACTGGCACGGTCCACGCCAATCCCTCTCTGGCACAGAGGATCCACTACCTGCCAGCCGGCATCGTGACAGTAGATCCGGCCATGGATCCCGCTGAGGTGCCGCTGCCAAGTCTCGCTGATCTTCCCACGGTGGTCGCTCAGCAATCGCAGCAGATTGCCCAACAAGGACAGCAGCTGTCGCAGTTGACCGCCATGTTACAGCAACTTCTGCCTCTGCTACAGCAGCAACCATCTCCTCCGCCAGCTCCTGCACCTCCTCCGCAGCGAGTGGCCGCTCCTAACCTACGCTTGTCCCTGCCGGACAAATTTGATGGGGACTCTAAACTCTGCCGTGGATTTTTGTCTCAGTGTTCCCTGCATATGGAGATGTTGTCGGACTTGTTTCCTACAGAACGGTCTAAGGTGGCGTTCGTAGTAAGCCTTCTTTCAGGAAAGGCCTTGTCTTGGGCCACACCGCTCTGGGACCGCAATGATCCTGCCACAGCCACAGTCCAGTCCTTCTTCGCTGAAGTCCGAAGTGTCTTCGAGGAACCTGCCCGAGCCTCTTCTGCTGAGACTGCCTTGCTGAACCTGGTCCAGGGTAATTCTTCCGTTGGCGAGTACGCCATACAATTCCGTACTCTTGCTTCTGAACTATCCTGGAATAATGAGGCTCTCTGCGCGACCTTTAAAAAAGGCCTATCCAGTCGCATCAAGGATGTGCTGGCCGCACGAGAGATTCCTGCCAACCTCCAAGAACTCATCCATTTGGCTACCCGCATTGACATGCGTTTTTCTGAGCGACACCAAGAGCACCGCCAGGAAAAAGACTTAGATCTCTGGGCACCTCTCCCACAGCATCCTTTGCAGTCTTCGCCTGGGCCTCCCGCCGAGGAGGCCATGCAAGTGGATCGGTCTCGCCTGACCCAGGAAGAGAGGAATCGCCGTAGAGAAGAAAATCTCTGTCTGTACTGTGCCAGTACTGAGCATTTCTTGGTGGATTGCCCTATCCGTCCTCCACGCCTGGGAAACGCACGCACGCACCCAGCTCACGTGGGTGTTGCATCTTTTGGTTCTAAGTCTTCTTCTCCACGTCTCACGGTGCCCGTGCGGATTTCTTCTACAGCCAACTCCTCCCTCTCAGCCGTGGCCTGCTTGGACTCTGGTGCCTCTGGAAATTTTATTTTGGAGTCGTTTGTTAATAAATTCAGCATCCCGGTGACCCGTCTCGTCAAGCCGCTCTACATTTCCGCGGTCAACGGAGCCAGATTGGACTGCACCGTGCGTTACCGCACAGAGCCCCTCCTCATGTCTATTGGACCCCACCTTGAGAGGATTGAGTTCTTCATTCTCCCCAACTGTACCTCTGAGGTCCTCCTCGGTCTGCCTTGGCTCCGGCTTCATTCCCCCACCATTGATTGGACCACCGGGGAGATCAGGAACTGGGACTCTGCCTGCCACAGGAGGTGCCTCTCCCCCCCTCCCAGTCCCGTCAGGCAAGCCTCTGTGCCTCCCCATGGCCCCCGTCCTGGTGTCACACTGCCCCGTGCCAGGCCTCGCCCTCTGCCCTCCCTCCCCATTCCCACTCCTGCTGTACTGCCTGCCGTTGAGGAAACCCTCCATTCTTTCCCGGTGTCCTCATCCCAGGGGAGGCAGTTACCGGACAAAGAGAAGGGGAGACCTAAGGGGGGGGTACTGTTACGCCTAGCGCTCCGGGTCCCCGCTCCTCCCCGGAGCGCTCACGGCGTCTTTCTCCCTGCAGCGCCCCGGTCAGTCCCGCTGACCGGGAGCGCTGCACTGTCATGGCCGTTGGGGATGCGATTCGCACAGCGGGACGCGCCCGCTCGCGAATCGCATCCCAGGTCACTTACCCGTCCCGGTCCCCTGCTGTCATGTGCTGGCGCGCGCGGCTCCGCTCTCTAGGGCGCGCGCGCGCCAGCTCTCTGAGACTTAAAGGGCCAGTGCACCAATGATTGGTGCCTGGCCCAATTAGCTTAATTGGCTTCCATCTGCTCCCTGCCTTTATCTGACCTCCTCCCATGCACTCCCTTGCCGGATCTTGTTGCCATCGTGCCAGTGAAAGCGTTTCCTTGTGTGTTCCTAGCCTGTGTTCCAGACCTCCTGCCGTTGCCCCTGACTACGATCCTTGCTGCCTGCCCCGACCTTCTGCTACGTCCGACCTTGCTTCTGTCTACTCCCTTGTACCGCGCCTATCTTCAGCAGCCAGAGAGGTTGAGCCGTTGCTAGTGGATACGACCTGGTCACTACCGCCGCAGCAAGACCATCCCGCTTTGCGGCGGGCTCTGGTGAAAACCAGTAGTGACTTAGAACCGATCCACTGGCACGGTCCACGCCAATCCCTCTCTGGCACAGAGGATCCACTACCTGCCAGCCGGCATCGTGACAGTCCCTACTGAGTTGATCCAGAGGAAGGCAAAAAACCCTCATACTAGAGGTAAAAATTCCTTCCCGACTCCAAATATGGCATCAGAATAGATCCCTGGAACAACGTTATGTCCCTATAAATCTAATATACATAACCGGTGATGTTATTATTCTCAAAAAATGCATCCAGACCCCTTTTGAACTCTTTTACAGAGTTCACCATAACCACCTCCTCAAGCAGATAATTCCACAGTCTTACTGCTATTACAGTAAAGAACCCCCATCTGTGCTTGTGTAGGAACCTTCTTTCCTCTAGATGTAGAGGATGCCCCCTTGTTATAGATACAGTCCTGGGTACAAATAGATCATGGGAGAGATCTCTGTACGGTCCCCTAATATATTTATAAATAGTTATTAGGTCGCCCCTAAGCCTTCTCTTTTCTAAACTAAATAACCCTAACCCATTCATTCTTTCCTTTAAACAGATCAGTCGTCCTGGTACCTTTGCTGAAAAACAGCCCCAAAACATGATGTTTCCACCCCCACACAGAAAGTATGGTGTTCTTTGGATGCAAATCAGCATTCTTTCTCCTCCAAACACGACGAGTTGAGTTTTTACCAAACTTCACACGGACCCGGACATGTACTGGCTTAAGCGGGGGGACACATCTAGCACTGCATGATTTCAGTCCCTGGCGGCGTAGTGTGTTACTGATGGTAGGCTTTGTTACTTTGGTCCAAGCTCTCTGCAGCTCATTCCCTAGGCCAGATTCAGTCTTCCCAGCCTGGTGCAGATCTACAATTTTGTTTCTGGTGTCCTTCGACAGCTCTTTGGTCTTGGCCATAGTGGAGTTTGGAGTGTGACTGTTTGAGGTTGTGGGCAGGTGTCTTTTATACTGATTAAGTTCAAACAGGTGCCATTAATAGAGATAACGAGTGGAGAACAGAGGAGACTCTAAAAGAAGAAGTAACAGGTCTGTGAGTCTTGCTTGTTTGTAAGTGACCAAATACTTATTTTCAACCATAATTTGCAAATAAATTCTTTAAAAATCAGACAATGTGATTTTATGGTTTTTTTTATTTCTCATTATGTCTCTCATAGTTGAGGTATACCTATGATGAAAATTACAGGCCTCTCTCATCTTTTTAAGTGGGAGAACTTGCACAATTGGTGGCTGACTAAATCCTTTTTTTCCCCACTGTATATGAACACTTCTCTTGTAAATTCATATTTCCCACTGGCTCTCCTCATTGGTCCCCACTGATTGACCAATGAGGGCTTCTGCAGGAAATATGAATTTACTAGTAGGGAACCGAGATTTCAGCAGCCCCGGCCGGCAGGGGAGCGGAGCGACATGCCACCCGATTCCCAGCTTTTAACCTCTTCAGGACACAGGGCGTATGGATACGCCCTGCAATCCGAGTCCTTAAGGACACAGGGCATATCCAAAAGCCCGTGGGAAATCCGGTCCCCACCGCTAGCCGGTTGGGGACCAGAGCCGGATGACTGCTGAAATCGTTCAGCAGGCATCGCGGCATATCGCCCAGGGGGGTCATTATGTCCCCCCATGTCGGCGATGGCCGCAGATCGCTGGACAATTCAGCCCAGCGATCTGCGGCGGATTCCGGGTCAATCGGGTCTCCAGTGACCCGGTGACCCGGGATTACAGGCTGTTGGGGGCCGTCTCTGATGGCCCCGAACAGCCATAGCCAGCAGGGGTGAGGTGGCACCGATGCCACCTCACGATCGTCCTGATTCGTCGGCCGGTTTACCGGCCGACCAATCAGGGCACCTGCTGCGGGTGTCACTCCCGCAAGCCACTCCGCCCCTCTTCCGGAGGACGTGATCGCGTGCAGGTAGAGGACCCCGGCAGCTGGGGACCCCGATCCCCGGCATCCCTGTTGCGATCAGAGCCCCAGGAGCGGCGGCGAGGGACTGACCTGCAGCGGCGGCGTGGATCAGCAGTTGGAGCTGAGTGACAGCCTCCTGCTGTTGCTTAGCAACAGCTCCCAGCATGCAAAAAGGGCATGCTGGGAGCTGTAGTTATGCAACAGCAGGAGGCAGACCACCACAACTCCCAGCATTCCCTTATGGGCATGCTGGGACTTATGTTTTGCAACAGCTGGAGGCACATTTTTTCTATGGAAACAACTCCCTGCTTGCGCAAACAGCTAAAGTGCATGCTGGGAGTTGTAGGGGTGCATCTGCTGGTTGCATAACTACAACTCCCAGCATTCCCGTTGGCTGTCGGTGACTGCTGAGAGTTGTAGTTTTGAAACAGCTGAAAGCACAATGGTTGTGAAACTCCGAGTTTTTTTTTACCTAACTCAGTGTTTCACGACCGGTGGGCCTCCAGCTGTTGCAAACTACAACTCCCAGCATGTACCGTACATGCTGGGAGTTGTAGTTTTGCAACAGCTGGAGGCACACTGGTTGTGAAACACTGAGTTAGGTCACAAACTCAGTGATACATAACCAGTGTGCCTACAGCTGTTGCAAAACTAAAACTCTCAGCATGTACAGTCTGTCAGAGCATGCTGGGAGTTGTAGTTTTGTAACAGCTGGATGTTCCCCCCCCAATATGAATGTACAGGGTACACTCACATGGGCGGAGGTTTACAG
This sequence comes from Hyla sarda, assembly GCF_029499605.1. Taxonomy (NCBI): domain Eukaryota; kingdom Metazoa; phylum Chordata; class Amphibia; order Anura; family Hylidae; genus Hyla; species Hyla sarda. The sequence continues at coordinate 463,777,853 of NC_079189.1, forward strand.
TAAGTATCCGGCTGCAAGTTTGAGCTGCGGCAGAAAATTTTCTTCCGCAGCTCAAACTGCCAGCGAGAAACTACTGTGAACCGCCGCCCGTGTGACTGTACCCTAAAAACACTACACTAACACAAAATAAAATAAAAAGTAAAAAACACTACATATACACATACGCCACTGTTTCCAAAATGTAGCCTCCAGCTGTTGCAAAACAACTACTCCCAGTATTACCAGACAGCCACTGACTGTCCAGGCATGCTGGGAGTTTTACAACAGCTGGAGGCACCCTGTTTGGGAATCACTGGCGTAGAATACCCCTATGTCCACCCCTATGCAAGACCATAATTTAGGCCTCAAATGGGCATGGCGCTCTGACTTTGGAGCCCTGTCGTATTTCAAGGCAACAGTTTAGGGTCACATATGGGGTATCGCCGTACTCGGGAGAAATTGTGTTACAAATTTTGGGGGCTATTTTCTGCTTTTATCCTTTTTAAAAATGTAACATTTTTGAGAAAACAAGCATTTTAGGTAAAAAAAATAAATTATTTTTTTACATATGCAAAAGTCGTGAAACACCTGTGGGGTATAAAGGTTCACTTAACCCCTTGTTACGTTCCCCGAGGGGTCTAGTTTCCAAAATAGTATGCCATGTGGGTTTTTTTTTTGCTGTCCTGGGACCATAGGGGCTTCCTAAATGCGGCATGCCCCCAGAGCAAAATTTGCTTCCAAAAAGCCAAATGTGACTACTCCTCTTCTGAGACCTGTAGTGCGCCAGCAGAGCACTTTTCACCCCAATATGGGGTGTTTTCTGAAATTGGGCTTCAAATTTTGGGGGGTATTTTCTGCTATTACCCTTTTTAAAAATTTAAAATTTTTGGGAAAACAAGCATTTTAGGTAAATTTTTCTTTTTTTTTTTACATTTGCAAAAGTCATGAAACACCTGTGAGGTATTAAGGCTCACTTTATCCCATGTTACATCCCCCGAGGGGTCTAGTTTCCAAAATGGTATGCCATGTGTTTTTTGTTTGCTGTTTTGACACCCTAGGGGCTTCCTAAAGGTGACATGCCCCCCAAAAACCATTTCAGAAAAATGTTCTCTCCAAATCCCCTTGTCGCTCCTTCCCTTCTGAGCCCTCTACTGCGCCCACCGAACACTTTACATAGACATATGAGGTATGTGCTTACTCGAGAGAAATTGGGCTACAAATACAAGTAAACATGTTCTCCTTTTACCACTTGCAAAAATTCAAAAATTGGGTCTACAAGAACATGTGAGTGTAAAAAATGAAGATTTTGAATTTTTTCCTTCAATTTGCTGCTATTCCTGTGAAACACCTAAAGGGTTAAAACACTGACTGAATGTCATTTTGAATACTTTGGGGGGTGTAGTTTTTATAATGGGGTCATTTATGGGGTACTTCTAATATGAAGACCCTTCAAATCCACTTCAAACCTGAACTGGTCCCTGAAAAATATCGAGTTTGAAAATTTTGTGAAAAATTGGAAAATTGCTGTTGAACTTTGAAGCCCTCTGATGTCTTCCAAAAGAAAAACTCATCAATTTTATGATGCAAACATAAAGTAGACAAATTGCATATGTGAATCAAATTTTTTTTATTTGTAATATACATTTTCCTTACAAGCAGAAAGCTTCAAAGTTAGAAAAATGCAAAATTTGCCAATTTTTCATCAAATTTTGGGATTTTTCACCAAGAAAGGATGCAAGTTACCTCAAAATGTTACCACTATGTTAAAGTAGAATATGTCACGAAAAAACAGTCTCGGAATCAGAATGATAACTAAAAGCATTCCAGAGTTATTAATGTTTAAAGTGACAGTGGTCAGATGTTCAAAAAACGCTCTGGTCCTTAAGGCCAAAATGGGCTTTAAGGGGTTTAAGTCCTTTAAGGGGTTTAAGGTCCTTTAAGGGGTTAAGTTATGATGGCCCTAAGGACCTGGTCAACTACTCCCATCACAGAACGGAGTCTCTTCTATGATGGGAGTAGCGCATACATTACACAAAATAAATTATTAAATTACACATAAAAAAATCAGACATTTTCACTAATTTTATATTTTCAACTGCTAGTAATTCCCTGCCCTGCTCCTTATAATTGTTCCTTGCTTTCCAAAAAAAAATGTATTATTTAAAATACCGTATTTGTTCCCTACAAATTCCTGCAACCCTACTGCATCTTTTTTTTTTTAATGGTAACCTACGAAATTCCTAAAAAACTGACAAAGGGCAAAAACATCCAATTTCCACACAAAGGTTAAAATGCCAAAAAAAAAATAAAAAAAAAATGCTAAAATGCAGGGAAAATCAATAGCAATTTTTCTGGCAATTATTCTGGCATTTTTTACCCTAAAAAAATGTCAGAATAAAATCTCTATGGAATCCTAGCCTAAAGGCACTTTTTTAAAATAGGCCTTGTTGTGTTTTTTAGTATCTATGTGTAATTTACATAGAATACACTTCCAGTCATTGTAAACAAATATATATGTATTACAACATCATACACATGCTGCGCCTTTTTGTTTTGGTTGTCTCAGTTGTAAAGGGTTGAGTAGTGAATCTGATCACAATGAGGTGTGCATGGAGTCAAGTGGGGCCTTGTACCATGCCCCAAAAAACACACACAGTAAATATAGCGTTGAAGATGACCCCTTTAACCTCTTAGGCCCCCTTAGGGACCATGCACACTACGGAATTTTGCAGTGGCTTTCAGTTTCTGTCAATGGAATTCTGCTGCACTGTGCACACAGCAGAATTTCATCAGCAACTCTTGGAATCTGTCTGTCTGAGATTTCATGGATGAATGCACTACATAGGAACTGAATTCCTCTGTATGAGCAATATAATGATGGCTCATACAAGTCCACTGATAAAGTGTGTAAAAAATAGTGTTAACCCCTATTTAAATTAACCCTGTGCAGCATAACATTTCAAATCACCCCCTTTTTTCAAATAAAGTGTAAACAAGAAGAACATAAACATAAGTGTTAAAGCCCTGAGGCTATATTTGTCTCCTATAAATCCCCCCCCCCCCCCTCTCACCTTAATCAGGGCGTATGTGGCATTGTGCAGTGTTTACACTGCAGTGAGTCCTTATGTTCCCCGGTGTGTTCCATGCGTATTTGCTCCGTGTGTACAGTTCCAGTCCGCTTCGACGAGTTGACAGGTAAGCGCCGTTTCGGCCCTGGTACCGCTTATCTGTATTTTGCTCTGCCCGCTGCGCCAGCTGCCTTAATCAGGGGGTCCCTGCCGCAGCTTGTTTTCTTTCATGCCCACATGCCCCATCCTTGTGTGCCTCACCCTGGTGCTCATGGTCTCCCCTGCTGCCGAGACCTCCGGGTGCGCGCGGCAGCAGGGAGATACCCACGTGTTGCACACAGGGGTGGGCTCCCAGTGGGCACTTACTTCTTACAGGGCCCCCGGGTGCTCCGGTGTGTGTTGTGTGGCTGCGGCGTTCCCCGACTCCCTGCGTGTGGCGCCGGCGGGTCAGGTGCTGCTGGCGCAGCATGGTGGTGGAGCGGAGATGGCGCTCAGCGCTCGTACACACCCAGCGGTCATGCTCCTGGCTGGGGAGGCTGGACGGTGTGTCCGGTTTCCTCTGCAGGGGGCGTGGCTTCAGAGGAGGAGTTAGATACCTCACCCCGCGGCTCACGCTGAGCGGGGCGAGGCTAAGGCAGCGCTGTGCATCGTTACTGACTGTGGTGCCAGGCAGCCACAGTGAGTGATGGTGCAGGGATGCAGCACTGAAATGACATACTGTTATGCTGTGCACATACTATGGTGGCGACCTCTGCAGGACCCCATAGCAACAGTGTACAGCACCGATGTTTATACACATAATCAGTACATATTACTCATTCAGTCGGTTAACTCCTTCTTGCCCAGGTACTCCAGGCTGCAGTCACACAGGCAGTCCTGACGTTATGTCCCAGAACACTGCCATAATTAAACAGATGGTCACATGTCCAGAGTCCGTTAACCCTTCGGGCTCAGGCACCCCTGGGAAGGAGGTTGGGGCTCAGTTCTTACGGGTAACCCCACTGACGCTTTCTCTGAGCAACCAGGTTAAGGGGTCTAAGGGGTTCAAAGTAGGCATCAGGCTGTGGCCTGGTCACATTGTAAACGTTACTGTCATGTTTGTTATGTTATAGTTTCCCGCGTGTCTACACCTGCTGTCCTTTGGATTTACGGAAGGTGGGTTTATTGTTTAGTCTTCTTAAATGTGTATGGTATTGGGTGGGTGAGTTCAGGACAGGTAGCACCTGGCCTGAACTCAGCACTGCAATTTGGTAGCACTTGCTAAAAAAAAAAAAAAAAAAATGGGGTGGGGTCACTGGCCGGACATATTGTTACTGACACGTCCTTAGAGCAAGTTGTCACCAGTCCGACTGTCTACTGACTCATCTTCAGAGCGGTCTGAGGTTCAGGGCTTTATTGCTTGTTACTGACTCATCTTCAGAACAAGATGCCACAGCGGCTGACTCCTGATTCGTCTTCAGAGCAGTCTATTTACTGATAGAATACAAGCTTGTTACTGACTCGTCTTCAGAGCAATGTGTGTTATCTGACTGTCTACCGACTCGTCTTCAGAGCAGTCTAGTACCAATTAATAGGACCATGTTGTTACTGACACGTCTTGAGAGCAACTCACTGGTCAGTTTCGAACTTCTTTCCCGAGCGGTTTTACATTAAAGTTTCTAGTCATTGTTACTGACACGTCCTCAGAGCAAACGCTCAACTCACGGCTGTCTACTTACTCGTCTTCAGAACAGTCTACTTACTCACAGAATTACAGGATTGTTATTGACACGTCTTCTGGGCAATGCATGTTTTTCCGACTGTCTACTGACTCATCTTCAGAGCAGTCTGGTACCGATTAATAGGACCATGTTGTTACTGACACGTCTTCGGAGCAACTCACTGGTCAGTTCCGAACTTCTCTCCCGAGCAGTTCTACATTGAAATTTATAACTCATATTGTTACTGACACGTCCTCAGAGCAAACGCACAACTCACAGCTGTCTACTGACTCATCTTCAGAGCAGTCGAGTTACGGTTAGTAATGTTGTTACTGACACGTCTTCAGAGCGTAAAAAAAAATAAAGAAAAAAATATGTATGTTTTGGTTTAGTTGGTTCAAAGGTCAGCAGGAAGTGGTGCAGGCCGCGTCCGGCTGTCGGCACTGAGAGTGCAGGTGCATTATCTCGCTTATGCTAATTTTGTGTTGGATATCTTGGAGATTCTTAGCTCCTCACTGGTGACGGCCTGTCTGGTGGCATGCACTGTAGTGTGGTGGGTCGGCCACGGGGGTTGTCCCATTAGTACGCACACTACGGCACAGGTTTAGCCCGGGTACGGTTTTGGTGACGTAGGACGCAGCACAGCGAGTTATAGTTGAGACCTGTGGGTCACTTGGTTAACCCAACCTCGGGCTGTTCGGCACTCTTGGGCTTGGTGGTGGTACCTCACGTCCTTGTAGAATCAGCCAGGCACTACGTAATAGGGCCCAGCCAGCAGTTGCATAAATATGTTACGTTTTATTGTCAGGATTCGGCAGGCTGGAGGTGGATCCTCTGTGTCAGAGAGGGATTGGCGTGGACCGTGTCGGTGGACCGGTTCTAAGTTGCTACTGGTTTTCACCAGAGCCCGCCGCAAAGCACGATGGACTTGCAGCGGCGGTAGCAACCAGGTCGTATCCACCGGCAATGGCTCAACCTCTCTGATTGCTGAGATAGGCGCGGTACAAGGGATTAGACAAGAGCAGGGTCGGATGTAGCAGAAGGTCAGGGCAGGCAGCAAGGATCGTAGTCAGGGGCAACGGCAAGAGGTCTGGAACACAGGCTAGGAACACACAAGGAACGCTTTCACTGGCACAATGGCAACAAGATCCGGCAAGGAAGTGCAGGGGAAGTGAGGTATAATAGGGAAGTGCACAGGTGAAGACACTAATTAAAATCCATGCGCCAATCAGTGGCGCACTGGCCCTTTAAATCGCAAAGACCCGGAGTGCGCGCGCCCTAGGGAGCGGGGCCGCGCACGCCGGGACAGCACAGACGGGGAACGAGTCTGGTAAGCGGGTCGGGATGCGCACCGCGAGCAGGCACCTCCCGCATCGCGAATCGCATCCCGGCTGGGGACATTATCACAGCGCACCCGGTCAGCGGGTCTGACCGGAGCGCTGCGAACAGGAGAACGCCGTGAGCGCTCCGGGGAGGAGCGGGGACCCGGAGCGCTCAGCGTAACAGTACCCCCCCTTGGGTCTCCCCCTCTTTTTAGAACCCGAGAACTTGTGGATAAGGTCCTTGTCAAGGATGTTGTCCTCGGGTTCCCATGACCTCTCCTCCGGGCTGCAATTCTCCCAATCTACAAGAATTTTTTTTTAACCTCTGACCGTCTTGGATGCCAGAATTTCTTTAACCGAGAAGATGTCAGAGGACCCGGAGACAGGAGTAGGAGCAACAACCTTAGGAGAGAAGCGGTTAAGGATGAGTGGTTTAAGGAGAGAGACATGAAAAGCATTAGGAATACGGAGAGAAGGAGGAAGAAGGAGTTTGTAGGAGACAGGGTTGATTTGGCATTTGACTTTAAAAGGACCAAGATAACGTGGTCCCAGTTTATAACTGGGGACACGAAAGCGGACATACTTGGAAGAGAGCCACACTTTGTCTCCAGGAGAAAAGACAGGAGGAGTTCTTCTTTTTTTGTCGGCATGTTTCTTCATCCGGGATGAGGCCTGTAGGAGAGATTTTTGAGTCTCTTTCCAGATGGTGGAGAAGTCCCGAGTCACCTCATCAACAGCGGGCAAACCAGAAGGCATGGGAGTGGGGAGGGGGGGAAGAGGGTGACGGCCGTACACCACAAAGAAGGGGGATTTAGCGGAAGACTCAGAGACTTTGAAATTGTACGAGAATTCGTCCCATGGTAGGAGATCGGCCCAGTCATCCTGGCGGGAGGAAACAAAATGTCGCAAATAGTCACCAAGAACCTGATTAACTCTTTCCACTTGCCCATTGGATTGGGGATGATAAGAAGACGAGAAGTTTAATTTGATTTTAAGCTGATTACAGAGGGCCCTCCAGAATTTCGACACAAATTGAACGCCTCTATCCGAGAATTGCGTGGGAAGCCCGTGAAGGCGAAAAATGTGCACAAAAAATTGTTTCGCCAACTGAGGTGCAGAAGGAAGAGGAATAAAATGTGCCATCTTAGAAAAACGATCAACGACCACCCAAATAACTGTGTTGCCATGGGATAAAGGTAAGTCTGTAATAAAGTCCACAGCAATCTGATACCATGGTCGCTCAGGAACAGGCAGAGGATGGGGGAGACCGGCAGGCTTCTGGCGAGGAGTCTTGTCCCGGGCATAGACTGTACAAGCCCGAACAAAATCAGCAACATCTGTTTCCAGGGTAGGCCACCAATAAAAACGAGAGATGAGCTGGACGGATTTCTTGATGCCAGCATGGCCGGCGAGGTGTGAGGAGTGTCTCCACCTGAGAATCCTGAGGCGCTGGCGTTGAGGGACGAAGGTCTTTCCTGGAGGAGTTTGTCTGATGGAAGCTGGAGAAGCGGAGATCAGACAGTCAGGAGGAATAATGTGTTGCGGGGAGGCTTCCATTTCAGAGGCATCCGAGGAACGAGAGAGAGCGTCAGCCCTAATGTTCTTGTCAGCGGAGCGAAAATGAATCTCAAAGTTAAAACGGGCAGAGAACAACGACCACCTAGCCTGGCGAGGGTTCAGCCGTTGGGCCGACTGAAGATAAGAGAGACAGCTGGTGGCCTTGTTGCGCTATCTGTTGCGACTGCTGGGCGACCACCGTGGTAAGGTCAGCGACAACTGGCAGCGGGACCTCAGCGGGATCCATGGCCAGATCTACTGTCAGGATTCGGCAGGCTGGAGGTGGATCCTCTGTGTCAGAGAGGGATTGGCATGGACCGTGTCGGTGGACCGGTTCTAAGTTGCTACTGGTTTTCACCAGAGCCCGCCGCAAAGCGGGATGCACTTGCAGCGGCGGTAGCAACCAGGTCATATCCACCGGCAACGGCTCAACCTCTCTGACTGCTGAGATAGGCGCGGTACAAGGGATTAGACAAGAGCAGGGTCGGACGTAGCAGAAGGTCAGGGCAGGCAGCAAGGATCGTAGTCAGGGGCAACGGCAAGAGGTCTGGAACACAGGCTAGGAACACACAAGGAACGCTTTCACTGGCACAATGGCAACAAGATCCGGCAAGGAAGTGCAGTGGAAGTGAGGTATAATAGGGAAGTGCACAGGTGAAGACACTAATTAAAACCCATGCGCCAATCAGTGGCGCACATGCCCTTTAAATCGCAAAGACCCGGCCCTCGCGCGCCCTAGGGAGCGGGGCCAGGCGCGTCGGGACAGCACAGACGGGGAACGAGTCTGGTAAGCTGGTCGGGATGCGCACTGCGAGCGGGCGCATCCCGCATCGCGAATCGCATCCCGGCTGGGGACATTATCGCAGCGCACCCGGTCAGCGGGTCTGACCGGGGCGCTGCGAACAGGAGAACGCCGTGAGCGCTCCGGGGAGGAGCGGGGACCCGGAGCGCTCGGCGTAACATTTATGTATCTAGAGCTCGACTCGCAGTGCTTTTCAGTTTCCAAGTGAAGTGTTGTAGTGTTCAGGTGTGTATAGGGACGTTCAAACGGAGGGCTCCAGACGCTTCCCAGACTATGGTTGTTTATCTTCTGTTTTTGTCTTCTACCAGCACCCAATTCGTTGGCCCGGACAGGTGGTGTCAGGATGGCTCACGGCTCCGATATTGAGGAGACCAGGTCCCTGCTAGAGACGCCTGTCAGAGGGTCTGACAGGGGTAACCCTCAGGCATACCGTAACTAGACCATCCCCAGGCTTATGAAGGAGCTCCGTAAGAAAGGGCTGGCCTACCCAGCCTCCGCCAGGAAGGTGGAGCTCCACAAATTGCTTAGAGCGGAGTCAGAGGCTGGATCCGGTCAAGAGACTGGAGGGACCACTTCGGTTGAAAATCCCATCACGCAGCTGCACAAAATGATGAGCTCTGTTCTGAATGCAGTCTCAGGCTTTCAGGACAGGCTGGATTCTATGGACAGGGACAGGGCGCAGGACGCTCAGCCGGTGGCAGCAGCCACGATACAGGCCCTTGCTCAGCAGGTCCCGCAGCCTTGTTTCCAGCTGGTACCAGTCGCGCCCGGCCTGCAGGCGGGCACCTCAGGTAGGATGCTGGAACCACCTCGAGTCAGCCAAGTGCACTTCATCAGTCCTACCCTCAAGAAGGACATTTAAGAGGGTAGAGACGTCAACTTGGTGTCCTTGCTGATCGCCACCCATGACGTCACTGAGACCAGGGTCGTGTCATGTGGAGAACTTTCAATGATGTTCAAAAGCAAGGACGCCAGACTTAGTCGGTAACTAACGATTCCCGAATTTGTTATAGGTTTTAGCATGTACCCCGATGTTATATGCACCACGAGGCCTGACAGGAGAGAGGAGCTTACCTGCTCTATCTCACAGATCTGGGCTACAGATATGGTGGCACAGCGTATTACGACTACCATAAGTCGTTTTCAGCCAAGGCAGTGGCCACAATGGCTCAGTTTGCATATGTGACAGACTGGTCGAGAAGACACGGAGATCTTCTGTCAGCACTTTGCGGGCTTAAGGGCACCGGCGTGCGGTACATGTCAGTCCATTTCCCACACGGCGGCTTGGCGCGACCTCGACCCCAAGGAGGCCCCCTGTGGGAAGGGGCGCTGGCACGAACAGCATGCCGGGCAGCGACCTCGACGTGTAACTACAATCAGTGTAGGCTCCTCCACGTGTGCTTCAATTGTTACCGAGCCTATCCAAGGGCGGTCTGCCCCCAGAAGGTCTCCCAGGCGTGGTCTGTGTCTCGGCCCTGGGCAGGATTCTGGGGGGCACATCACGACCAAGGATGGGTGAAGTGGCTGTTGGACGGTTTCCATCAAGGATTCCACACGGGTTTAATAGCCCTACCCCAGTCCACCTACGAGTGCGACAACCTCAGGTCCGCCTCCCACGACCCGGACGCAGGGACGGAACAGCTCCAGGCGGAGGTAAACAAGGGCTTCGTCATCGGGCCTTGCTTGTCCCCACCATTTGATGTAACCAAAGTAATTAATAGTTTCCCAGCATGCTCTGCTTGCACCTGTATAATGCTGCCCTTCATTTTTAGATCAGTGTTGGACCCAGAGGTCAGACACTTAGGCTAGGTTCACACTACGGAATTTCCGCCTGCAATTCCGCTTTGAAATTGGAGGCAGAAATTCCGCTTACTAAAATATATAGTATTGTGAATGGGTTTCCGTTCACAAATTCACACTTCGGAATTTTTGAAGCACAATTTGTGAACGGAAAACTCGCTTGGAAATTTTCGCGTTGCTCATTCTTCAGGCGGAAATACTCGCAGAACACATTGCAGTCTATGGGAGAAAGCAGTGTCCGCGTGGTCCTAGCGCCGACTGATTCAGTCGGTGCTGGCCACACTCAGAATCTCCGGGCTGAAATTTTCTGCCTGGAGATTCCCAACCAAGGTGCCTCCAGCTGTTTGGATGTCCAGGGATGTTGGGAGTTGTAGTTTTGCAACATATGGTTGGGAAACACCGGCCTAGCAATATGCCATCATTTCACAAGTTCGCACTGCATTTCAGCTGTCCATCGCAGGTATCCTTCGACATCACACCAAAAACGGGATGCCCTTATATACTGTGGCAGACAGCAGTGTGTGCCATTCAGTTGTGACCCGAAAGGAGACATCAAGTGGCACTGCTCAGGCTGCTTTCTGCTGTTAACTAGGCTTTCTTTTTGCAAAAAACAGCACCACTCCCATTCACTTTAACAAAGCCAAGCTACAATACCAAACACGACCTGTGGACAAGAGTAGTGCTGTTTTTGCAAGAAAAAAGCAGTATTTTTCTAATCCCTGACAACCCCTGTAAACACTGTTTTTATTGGACTCAATTGAAATGAATGGCATCTGCTGCTGTCCGCCACTGTATATGTCAGCATCCTGGCGGCATACAGCTGATCCTAGTCTAATAGCTGTGGGATTTTTCAGGATAAAACTGCTGCAACCATTAAAGCCCCATTTACATGTTAGATTTAACCTCTTGGGGACCAAGGGCATACCTGTACCCCTGGTCCTGCTCCCCTTCTATGACACAAGGTCACGGGCTGACCCCGCATCATAGCGGGGTGGTCCCAATGGCCATCAACGGCTGGGACCCGTGTCTGATGCCAGACATCACCGATCGCGGTGATGCCCCACATTAACCCCTTAGACGAGGCGATCAAAGTTGATTGCTGCGTCTATAGTGAAAGTAAACCGTTCCCGGCAGCTCTGTCAGGCTGTTTGGGGCTACCGCTGTGAAATCACCGAATCCCGAACAGCTGAGAGGACGGGGGAGGGTCCATACCTGCCTCCTCGCCGTCTGATCGGTGATCTGCTGCTCCATGCCTGCTCAACAGGCTGGAGCAGCAGAGCGCCGATATTACTGATCAATGCTATGCTATGGAATAGCATTGATCAGTGTATGCAATCAGAAGCTTGCATGTAATAGTCCCCTATGGGGACGGAAAAAAAGTGTAAAAAAGTAAAAAAAAAGAAAAAGAAAAAAGTTAATAAATGTGAATTAACCTCTTCCATATTAAAAGTTAAAATCACCCCCCCTTTTCCAAAATTCCATATAAAAAATATGTAAACATAATAAAAATAAACATATGTGGTATCACCGCGTGCATAAATATCCGAACTATGTCCGAATATAATGTTAATTAAATCTCACGGTCAATGGCGTATCCGTAAAAAAAATCCAAAAGTCCAAAATTGCGTATTTTTGGTCACTTTGTATACCCTAAAAAAAACGAATAAAAATAAAAAAGTTATAGGGGTCAGAAGATGACAATTTTACACATACTAATTTTGGTGCATGTAGTTATAATTTTTTTAAAGTAGTAAAATAAAATAAAACATATATGAATTGGGTATACTTGTGACCATATGGACCTACAGAATAAAGATAAGGTGTCATTTCTACTGACAAGTGCACTGCGTAGAATTGGAAGCCCCTAAAATTACAAAATGGCTTTTTTTTTTTTTGCCCCACAAATATTTTTTTCTGGTTTCGACGTAGATTTTGTGGTGAATTGATTGATGTCATTACAAAGTAAAATTGGTGGCGCAAAAAACAAGCCCTTCATATGGGTCTGTAGGTGGAAAATGGAAAGTGCTATGATTTTTAGAGGGTGTGGAGTAAAAAATGAAAGTGTAAAAATGAGAAAACCCATGGTCTTTAAGGGGTTAAAGCCAAAATCTATATGCCATATATGTGAATGAATTTTCCGTAACCCTGTTCACATTCTACAGCAGTGCTTCCCAACCAGTGGGCCTCCAGCTGCTGCAAAACTACAACACCCAGCATGCCTGGACAGCCGAAAACACACTGTTGGAAAACACTGTGCTACTTTCCACGCAGAAAATGCCAATGAAGCTAAAGTCCTAACAACCAATTGTTATACTGCTACTTCCATCCCCTCTGCCTTTTCACTCACTAGTAGTTATTCTTATTGGTTTGCGCAATGTTGCCGTTTATGTGCCCGGCAGACGATGCAGTTACAATGACTTAGAGGTACATGTGAGGTTCGCTCCCCTGAGCTGTCACGTCGTCATCAGCCGCGCAAGCAGCAAAAGATAGAGGTGAAGACAGCGCCGCCCGCTACTGAGGTGAGAGGCGCTAATGGCGAGTGCAGAGGCACGGTCACGTGACGGCGCTGACAGGACAGCGCCACTCACCTCTTTCCTGCAGCCGCCGCTCACCCGGCTGAAACTGATCAGGCTGCTGCAGGGACCTGGATTGACGTCACTACGCCACGCCCACATACAGGCCAATTGAGGCACTCTCCATTGTTTAGTCTGAGCATCATGTTTCACAGTTCATTAAAGGGCAAGCACACTTTTCACCACAGGCGCTAGTAGTGTAGGGGTATCATGCAAGATTCCCATTCTTGCGACCCGGGTTCGAGTCCCGGCTAGCGCAGCTGTATTTTATATATTACCTTTATCTAAATAGCTTTTACAAAGATACATGCCGTGTTATATACAGATAGGTAATTTAATGTAGGGGCTGAACTGCTACTCACATGGACACATGCTGCAGATTTTATATATATAAGTACTCCAAAGAAGTTGCAGCACACCCAGGTAGCATATGGTGCAAAATAAATGAGCTTTATTGGCCCATGTTATGCAACGTTTCGATGGTATCACACCATCTTTATCAAGCATCATGCTTGATAAAGATGGTGTGATACCATCGAAACATTGCATAACATGGGCCAATAAAGCTCACTTATTTTGCACCATATGCTACCTGGGTGTGCTGCGACTTCTTTGGAGTACTTATCGATGGACACGGTCTGCGACTGGGACCACAGTCATCGCCTGCATCCCTGTTTACAGCTGCATATCTGAGGTTGTGCTGCCTACCTTGCGTTTGTATATATATATATATATAGATATATATATATATATATATATATATATATATGGTGTCCATTTTAGGACATCGTCAGTCGTCCGTCAGGTGAAACAGCGTCCCGCCTCCTCGATCTGGCCAATCACCGTCAGGAGTGAGCCACAACTCCCTCCTCCCTCCTTTGTCATCCTATAGTCTCTCATCCGAAACTCCGTCATCCCTCAGACGAAAAACTTTCCTGCCGTGTAGCATAGCGGAGTCAGTGTCGGCTTTCTGTTATACGGGTTCTGCTGTACACGCTATTCAATGTCGGCTCTGCTATACAGACTCTGTAGCACATGTAGTGTCTGTAGTACACTCGGGCAGGTTTCACAGTTTCGACTCTGCTATACAGTGCTGTGCAGTGTCGGCTCTGCTATGCGGCAGGAAGTTGCGTCTGAGGGAGAATCGTGAGGCATGACGGCGTTTTGGACGACAGAGTTTCGGATGAGGGAGGATGGAGTTGTGGCTGAAGGAGGGCGGTGATTGGTGTGAGGGAGGAGGCGGGACACCATTTCACCTGATGGAGAACAGAGTTGCGGCTGACAACTGACGGCGTATGGTCAAAGGGAGGAGGCGGGACGCTGTTTCACCTGACGGAGGAGGGAGTTACGTCTAATGGACACTGTATATATATATATATATATATATATATATATATATATATATATATATACAAACACTGGTTTGCGCAGTGTTGCCGTTTATGTGCCCGGCAGACGATGCAGTTACAATGACTTAGAGGTACATGTGAGGTTCGCTCCCCTGAGCTGTCACGTCGTCATCAGCCGCGCAAGCAGCAAAAGATAGAGGTGAAGACAGCGCCGCCCGCTACTGAGGTGAGAGGCGCTAATGGCGAGTGCAGAGGCACGGTCACGTGACGGCGCTGACAGGACAGCGCCACTCACCTCTTTCCTGCAGCCGCCGCTCAACCGGCTGAAACTGATCAGGCTGCTGCAGGGACCTGGATTGACGTCACTACGCCACGCCCACATACAGGCCAATTGAGGCACTCTCCATTGTTTAGTCTGAGCATCATGTTTCACAGTTCATTAAAGGGCAAGCACACTTTTCACCACAGGCGCTAGTAGTGTAGGGGTATCATGCAAGATTCCCATTCTTGCGACCCGGGTTCGAGTCCCGGCTAGCGCAGCTGTATTTTATATATTACCTTTATCTAAATAGCTTTTACAAAGATACATGCCGTGTTATATACAGATAGGTAATTTAATGTAGGGGCTGAACTGCTACTCACATGGACACATGCTGCAGATTTTATATATATAAGTACTCCAAAGAAGTTGCAGCACACCCAGGTAGCATATGGTGCAAAATAAATGAGCTTTATTGGCCCATGTTATGCAACGTTTCGATGGTATCACACCATCTTTATCAAGCATCATGCTTGATAAAGATGGTGTGATACCATCGAAACGTTGCATAACATGGGCCAATAAAGCTCACTTATTTTGCACCATATGCTACCTGGGTGTGCTGCGACTTCTTTGGAGTACTTATCGATGGACACGGTCTGCGACTGGGACCACAGTCATCGCCTGCATCCCTGTTTACAGCTGCATATCTGAGGTTGTGCTGCCTACTTTGCGTTTGTATATGTATATATATATATATATATATATATATATATATATATATATATGGTGTCCATTTTAGGACATCGTCAGTCGTCCGTCAGGTGAAACAGCGTCCCGCCTCCTCGATCTGGCCAATCACCGCCAGGAGTGAGCGACAACTCCCTCCTCCCTCCTTTGTCATCCTATAGTCTCTCATCCGAAACTCCGTCATCCCTCAGACGAAAAACTTTCCTGCCGTGTAGCATAGCGGAGTCAGTGTCGGCTTTCTGTTATACGGGTTCTGCTGTACACGCTATTCAATGTCGGCTCTGCTATACAGACTCTGTAGCACATGTAGTGTCTGTAGTACACTCGGGCAGGTTTCACAGTTTCGACTCTGCTATACAGTGCTGTGCAGTGTCGGCTCTGCTATGCGGCAGGAAGTTGCGTCTGAGGGAGAATCGTGAGGCATGACGGCGTTTTGGACGACAGAGTTTCGGATGAGGGAGGATGGAGTTGTGGCTGAAGGAGGACGGTGATTGGTGTGAGGGAGGAGGCGGGACACCATTTCACCTGATGGAGAACAAAGTTGCGGCTGACGACTGACGGCGTATGGTCAGAGGGAGGAGGCGGGACGCTGTTTCACCTGACGGAGGAGGGAGTTACGTCTAATGGACACTGTATATATATATATATATATATATATATATATATATATATGTAGATTTTAAAATGGAGCACTTTTGCTAAAACTGGCATACTGCCAGATTGTATGCCATAATGCAATTCAGTGTTTGCCAACCTGTGGCCACCCAGCTGTTGCGAAACTACAATTCCCATCATGCCCCCAGACTGTGGGTGACAAAGCACACCCCAGATTGGCAATGGGCCAAAGGCTGTCTGGGCATGTTGGGAGTTGTAGCTGGAGAGCCATAAGTTGGGGAACACTTGATATTATAGTAGTACAGCTTTTGTCAGAGAACATGTTTACAGGAGCAGATGAAATAAGCTTTTTCTAGGGCTACTGAGTGGGTGGTTGACAGAAAATTAAAATTTCTTTTTAACCCCTTAAGGACTCAGCCCATTTTGGCCTTAAGGACTCAGACAATTAAATTTTTACGTTTTTATTTTTTCCTCCTCGCCTTCTAAAAATCATAACATAGTATGAGGGCTTGTTTTTTTGCGCGACCAGTTGTCCTTTGTAATGACATCACTCATTATATCATAAAATGTATGGCGCAACCAAAAAACACTATTTTTGTGGGGAAATTAAAACGAAAAACGCAATTTTGCTAATTTTGGAAGGTTTTGTTTTCACGCCGTACAATTTCTGGTAAAAATGACATGTGTTCTTTATTCTGAGGGTCAATACGATTAAAATGATACCCATTATTATATACTTTTATATTATTGTTGCGCTTAAAAAAAATCACAAACTTTTTAACCAAATTAGTACGTTTATAATCCCTTTATTTTGATGACCTATAACTTTTTTATTTTTCCGTATAAGCGGCGGTATGGGGGCTCATTTTTTGCGCCATGATCTGTACTTTTTTTTGATACCACATTTGCATATAAAAAACTTTTAATACATTTTTTATATATTTTTTTTTAATAAAATGTATTAAAAAAGTAGGAATTTTGGACTTTTTTAATTTTTTTTCGTTCACGCCGTTCACCGTACGGGATCATTAACATTTTATTTTAATAGTTCGGACATTTACGCACGCGGCGATACCAAATATGTCTATAAAAAATGTTTTTTACGCTTTTTGGGGGTAAAATAGGAAAAAAACGGACGTTTTACTTTTTTATTGGGGGAGGGGATTTTTCACTTTTTTTTTACTTTTACTTTTACATTTTTTTTTACACTTGAATAGTCCCCATAGGGGACTATTCATAGCAATACCATGATTGCTAATACTGATCTGTTCTATGTATAGGACATAGAACAGATCAGTATTATCGGTCATCTCCTGCTCTGGTCTGCTCGATCACAGACCAGAGCAGGAGACGCCGGGAGCCGCACGGAGGAAGGAGAGGGGACCTCCGTGCGGCGTTATGAATGATTGGATCCCCGCAGCAGCGCTGCGGGCGATCCGATCGTTCATTTTAATCGCGAACTGCCGCAGATGCCGGGATCTGTATTGATCCCGGCACCTGAGGGGTTAATGGCGGACGCCCGCGAGATCGCGGGCGTCGGCCATTGCCGGCGGGTCCCTGGCTGAGATCAGCAGCCGGGATCAGCCGCGCATGACACGGGCATCGCTCCGATGCCCGCGGTTATGCTTAGGACGTAAATGTACGTCCTGGTGCGTTAAGTACCACCTCACCAGGACGTACATTTACGTCCTGCGTCCTTAAGGGGTTAAATAATCAATCTATCCTCGTACATAGAAAAAACCTAGTGCTTTGTGGGATCATAAGGGGGCACATAAACAAATCACAGTCCCATCCGACATCTATTTTTCAAAAATTGAAAGGGCAGAAGCAGAGGGCATTCATTCTGAAACAACCATCTTGGGCACCAACCAGGAGCATAACTTGAGGCTCTTGGGCCCAGCACAAAATCTATAACTAGTCTTCTCATGAGGCATGAGGGCCCAGGCATAGTTACACTGTGTGCTAACATCTGTAATATAGTGGTGGTTGGGAATGACTTGAAAGTTTATTTTATTTTATTTTAAATCCTCTAAAAATGTAATTTTCATTCTTTCTTTTCCAGAAAGACGTAGAAAAGCATATGCCTATGAGAATGTACTCCTGCTGGCAACATATTATTACAGTGAGGTAGATGATTACAATGTAAGTAAAAAACAAATATGTATAAACATAGAATAGAGAAAAAAGACCTAAGGCTACATTCACACTACGCTTTAGCGATACAGACCAGTGCGGCATTACATTCCTGTGAATGAGCCGACCGGAGTCAGATAGTGACTCTGTTTGGGTCATTTTAGCATCGTAACAGGTTTTTTGCCGGACTCAACAAAAAGATGCACCCTAAAGTTAAACAGGAAGGTGCGCTCTAAAATATAACCTTTATTGGTCTGTAATAAAACTACCGTTCAAAAATCAGTGAATTAATGTGTATTACCACAATATAAAAATGATATGCTATTTCAAAATAGATCAATTACAATGTGCTATTATCATAGCCATAATCCAAATATTAGATCATAGTTACATAGTTACATAGTTAGTATGGTTGAAAAAAGACATACGTCCATCAAGTCCAACCAGGGGATTGAAGGGAAGGATGTAAGGGGATAAGGGAAAGGGATGTAGTTTTATAATTCTGCATAAGCATTAATGTTATTTTGTTCCAGGAATGTATCTAACCCTGCTTTAAAGCTGTTAATTGTTCCTGCTGTGACCAGTTCCTGAGGTAGACCGTTCCATAAATTCACAGTCCTCACTGTCGGTATACTGATCGGTATACTGATATAAATTGTATGGATAAATGCCCAAAATATCACTTTTTTTTAATTATCAGGAGCACAAGCAACCATAACACCCTATTCATTAATACCTCCAACGCGTTTCTGTCACTTAATGAAAGAAGTGATGTCATCAGGGTGGTGAAATATGAAACCAGTTCACCGGCTGTCTGCACACAGCAGGTTTTGTTTTTCGGAAATCCCTCTCAGCATGAGTTGATCAGCAAAACTGAGGGGACACTTATATTAAGCAGTGCATTTCCGTGACTATGGTTAACTCACTAAGGGAATCATTGGGGCTGTTTTTAATTTGCAGCGCTGCTGATGTGGCTTGTCTTTGTTTTTTATTACCGGTGGGGACACTAACAATAAAACATTCGCTGCATAACCCTTAGCTGACTCGTGGAGGACTTAGGAGCCACTGCTCTAATGTTCCTGATCTTTTATACCCAATGCTATTTTTCCCAATAGACTCTCATAACTACCTGAAAGTGTGGGAATAGTGCTATATGAATGATATATGCTGATTAATTGTGGATAGATAGCAACATTATCTATGTCAACATGTTAATTTATTTCACCACCTTGATAATGTCACTTCTTTAAATGGGCACTGTCAGATACAAAAACTTTTGATATGTTGTAAAGCATGCACAACCAATAGGTTTTACAATTGCTTTCATTAGAAAATTTTCAGCATTTCATACTGAAAAAGCCAAACAACTGCCCCCCCTGCCTGTTTGGACACATAGTGGTCCTACTGTGTCCATGCACCATCACCTATGTCATGGACGTACTTTCTTGATTGACAGCTAGAGGAAAAATCCTCCCATTGTCAGCTTGTGTCCAGCTACTGTCAGTGAGGACAAGCTGGGAGTTGTAGTTTTGCTAATGCTAGGGGAGATGTGAGCAGACAGCAGACTGAGGGAGGGGGGCGGAGACATGCACAGTGAGGCCACACCCCCTCCCTTTGAGAGGAATTCAAACTAGTGAGCTAAATTAAAAGTGTAATAAAAAAAACAAATAAAGGTGCTAGACTCATAAAAATTAGATGTACATGGTCAGGACTAGGTACTGAGTGATATATTATAAAAAATTTACATATTTACGTAACATATTTTGGACATACCAAAGTAATTAATAGTCTTACCGGATTGCTCTGCTTGCACCAGTATAATGCTGCCCTTCATTTTTAGATCAGTGGTGGACCCAGAGGTCAGACACTTAGGCTAGGTTCACACTACTGAATTTCCGCCTGCAATTCCGCTTTGAAATTGCAGGCAGAAATTCTGCTTACTAAAATATATAGTATAGTGAACGGGTTTCCGTTCACAAATTCACACTTCGGAATTTTTGAAGCAGAATTTGTGAACCGAAAACCTGCTTGGAAATTTCCGCCTGAAGAATGGCGTTGCTCATTCTTCAGGCGGAAATACTCACAGAACACATTGCAGTCTATGGGAGACAGCAGTGTCCGTGCAGTCCTAGCGCCGACTGATTCAGTCAGTGCTGGCCACACTCGGAATCTCCGGGCGGAAATTTTCTGCCCGGAGATTCCGTAGTGTGAACCTAGCCTTATCATTCATAAAGTGATGGCATTGTCTAGCACAGTGTTTCCCAACCAAGGTGCCTCCAGCTGTTTGGATGTCCAGGGATGTTGGGAGTTGTAGTTTTGCTACATATGGTTGGGAAACACCAGCCTAGCAATATGCCATCATTTCACAAGTTCGCACTGCATTTCAGCTGTCCATCGCAGGTATCCTTCGGCATCACACCAAAAACAGGATGCCCTTATATACTGTGGCAGACAGCAGTGTGTGCCATTCAGTTGTGACCCGAAAGGAGACATCAAGTGGCACTGCTCAGGCTGCTTTCTGCTGTTAACTAGGCTTTCTTTTTGCAAAAAACAGCACCACTCCCATTCACTTTAACAAAGCCAAGCTACAATACCAGACACGACCTGTCGACAAGAGTAGTGCTGTTTTTGCAAGAAAGAAGCATTATTTTTCTAATCCCTGACAACCCCTGTAAACACTGTTTTTATTGGACTCAATTGAAATGAATGGCGTCTGCTGCTGTCCGCCACTGTATATGTTGGCATCCCGGCGGCAGACAGCTGAACCTAGCCTAATAGCTGTGGGATTTTTCAGGATAAAACTGCTGTAGCCATTAAAGCCCCATTTACATGTTAGATTTAACCTCTTGGGGACCAAGGGCATACCTGTACCCCTGGTCCTGCTCCCCTTCTATGACGCGTGGTCACGGGCTGACCCCGCGTCATAGCGGGGTGGTCCCAATGACCATCAACGGCTGGGACCCGTGTCTAATGGCAGACATCACCGATCGTGGTGATGTCCCACATTAACCCCTTAGACGCGGCAATCAAAGTTGATTGCTGCGTCCATAGTGGAAGTAAACCGTTCCCGGCATCTCGGTCAGGCTGTTTGGGGCTGCGGCGGAATCACCGCATCCCGAATAGCTGAGAAGACGGGGGAGGGTCCCTACCTGCCTCCTCGCCGTCCGATCGGTGATCTGCTGCTCCATGCCTGCTCAGCAGGCTGGAGCAGCAGAGCGCCGATAATACTGATCAATGCCATGCTATGGCATAGCATTGATCAGTGTATGCAATCAGAAAATTGCATGTAATAGTCCCCTATGGGGCCCAAAAAAATTTTTTTTTAAGTTAAAAAAAGAAAAAAGTTAATAAATGTGAATTAACCTCTTCCATATTAAAAGTTAAAATCCCCCCCCCCTTTTCCAAAATTCCATATAAAAAATATGTAAACATAATAAAAACATATGTGGTATCACCGCGTGCAAAAATGTCCGAACTATGTCCGAATATAACGTTAATTAAATCTCATGGTCAATTGCGTATACGTAAAAAAAAAAAACAAAGTCCAAAATTGCGTATTTTTGGTCACTTTGTATAACCTAGAAAAATAAAAAAGTTATAGGGGTAAGAAGAAGACAATTTTAAACATAGTTTTGCTGCATGTAGTTATAATTTTTTTAAAGTAGTAAAATAAAATAAAACCTGTATAAATTGGGCATCCTTGCGACCATATGGACCTACAGAATAAAGATAAAGTGTCATTTTTACCGACAAGTGCACTGCTTAGAATTGGAAGCCCCCAAAATTACAAAATGTTTTTTTTTTTTTTTTTGCCCCACAAATATTTTTTTCTGGTTTTGCCATAGATTTTGTGGTGAATTGATTGATGGTATTACAAAGTACAATTGGTGGCACAAAAAACAAGCCCTTCATATGGGTCTGTAGGTGGAAAATGGAAAGTGTTATGATTTTGGAAGGTGAGGAGGAAAAAAATGAAAGTGTAAAAATGAAAAAACTCATGGTCTTTAAGGGGTTAAAGCCAAAATTTGCATCCCATATATGTGAATGAATTTTCCGTAACCCTGTTCACATTCTAAAGCAGTGCTTCCCTACCAGTGGGCCTCCAGCTGCTGCAAAACTACAACACCCAGCATGCCCGGACAGCCGAAGGTTGTCCGGGCATGCTGGGAGTTGTAGTTTTGCAACAGCTGAAGACAAACTGTTGGAAAACACTGTGCTACTTTCCACGCAGAAAATGCCAATGGAGCTAAAGTCCTAACAACCAATTGTTATACTGCTACTTCCATCCCCTCTACGTTTGCACTAGTAGCTATTCTTATTGGTTTGCGCAGATTACACAGCTTACAGTGTTGCCGTTAATATGCCCGGCAGTAGTAGCAGTGAGGACTGTGGGTGAAGCAGCACAGGGCAGACGATGCAGTTACAATGACTTAGAGGTACATGTGAGGTTCGCTCCCCATGAGCGGTCACGTCATCATCAGCCGCGCAAGCAGCAAAAGATAGAAGTGAAGACAGCGCCGCCCGCTACTGAGGTGAGAGGCACGGTCACGTGATGGCGCTGACAGGACAGCACCACTCACCTCTTTCCCGCAGCCGTCGCTCACCTGGCTGGACCTGCTCAGGCTGCTGCAGGGACCTGGATTGACGTCGCTACGCCACGCCCACATACAGGCCAATTGAGGCACTCTCCATTGTTTAGTCTGAGCATCGAGTTTCACAGTTCATTAAAGGGCAAGTACACTTTTCACCACAGGCGCTAGTAGTGTAGGGGTATCATGCAAGATTCCCATTCTTGCGACCCGGGTTTGAGTCCCGGCTAGCGCAGTTATATTTTATATATTGCCTTCCGGCTAGCGCAGTTATATTTTATATATTGCCTTTATCTAAATAGCTTTTACAAAGATACATGCCATGTTATATACAGATAGGTAATTTATTGTAGGGGCTGAACTGCTACTCACATGGACACATGCTGCAGATTTTATATATATAAGTACTCCAAAGAAGTCACAGCACACCCAGGTAGCATATGGTGCAAAATAAATTAGCTTTATTGGCCCATGTTATGCAACGTTTCGATGGTATCACACCATCTTTATCAAGCATGATGCTTGATAAAGATGGTTTGCTGCGACTTCTTTGGAGTACTTATCGATGGACACGGTCTGCGACTGGGACCACAGTCATCGTCTGTACCCCTGTTTACAGCTGCATATTTGAGGTTGTGCTGCCTACCTTGCGTTGTGTATATATATATATATATATATATATATATATATACGGTGTCCATTTTAGGACATCGTCAGTCGTCACTCCGTCCTCCATCAGGTGAAACGGCATCCCTCCTCCTCCCTCTGGCCAATCATCGTCAGGCGCAACTCCCTCCTTTGCCATCCTAAAGTCTCTCATCCGAAACTCCGTCATCCCTCAGACGAAAAACTTTCCTGCCTTGGAGCAGAGCAGAGTCAGTGTCGGCTTTCTGTTATACGGGTTCTGCTGTACACGCTATTCAATGAGGATCGGGGGCTATAGCAGTGTAGAGGATGCCGCACCCCCCCCACCCCATATCTTCCACACTGCCACAGCCCCCCATCCTCCCACAGCCCCCATCCTCCACACTGCTATACAGCCCCCCCATCCTCCACACTCCCGCAGCCCCCATCCTCCACACTCCCGCAGCCCCCCATCCTACACACTCATGCAGCCCCCCCATCCTCCACACTGCTACAGCCCCCCATCCTCCCCTTCCCCCGTCGTCCTCCACACTCCTACAGTGCCCCCCACCCCTCTGCCATAATAAACCAGCACTTCCCCACCATCATAGCGTCCGCAACTGAAGCTGCAGCTCTCGGCAGCGGGACATCGGGCATGCATACGCGCAGACGTTTTAAAGCGACAGCGTCCCTGCCCCGGCTCATTTAACTTGCCAAGGGACCAGCCACAGGTGGGGGCGGGGGGGTTGGGTGGTCCGCATTGCATTACTGGCAGCCGCGGTCCGCCAGTTGAGTACCCCTGGCCCTAGGTCTTATTTTCGGGGTAGGGCTTATATTGCAGACCACCCCGATAATCCAGCTAGGGCTTATTTTCGGGGTAGGGTGTATTTTCGGGGAAACAGGGTATGTCATGGACACACTTTCTTGATTGACAGCTAGAGGAAAAATCCTCCCACTGTCAGCTTGTGTCCAGCTACTGTCAGTGAGGACAAGCTGGGAGTTGTAGTTTTGCTAATGCTAGGGGAGATGTGAGCAGACAGCATATCGAGGGAGGGGGCGGAGACCTGCACAGTGAGGCCACGCCCCTCCCATAGAGAGGAATTCAGACTAGTGAGCTAAATTAAAAGTGTAATAAAAAAAAATTAATAAAGGTGCTAGACTCATAAAAATTACATGTACATGGTCAGGATTAGGTACTGAGTGATATATTATTAAAAAAAATTCATATTTTTGTAACATATTTTGGACATACCAAAGTATTTAATAGTTTTGCCGGATTGCTCTGCATGCACCAGTATAATGCTGCCCTTCATTTTTAGATCAGTGGTGGACCCAGAGGTCAGACACTAGGTTCACACTACTGAATTTCCGCCTGCAATTCCGCTTTGAAATTGCAGGCAGAAATTCTGCTTACTAAAATATATAGTATAGTGAACGGGTTTCCGTTCACAAATTCACACTTCGGAATTTTTGAAGCAGAATTTGTGAACCGAAAACCTGCTTGGAAATTTCCACCTGAAGAATGGCGTTGCTCATTCTTCAGGCGGAAATACTCGCAGAACACATTGCAGTCTATGGGAGACAGCAGTGTCCGCGTGGTCCTAGCGCCGACTGATTCAGTCAGTGCTGGCCACACTCGGAATCTCCGGGCGGAAATTTTCTGCCCGGAGATTCCGTAGTGTGAACCTAGCCTTATCATTCATAAAGTGATGGCATTGTCTAGCACAGTGTTTCCCAACCAAGGTGCCTCCAGCTGTTTGGATGTCCAGGGATGCTGGGAGTTGTAGTTTTGCTACATATGGTTGGTAAACACCGGCCTAGTAATATGCCATCATTTCACAAGTTCGCACTGCATTTCAGCTGTCCATCGCAGGTATCCTTCGACATCACACCAAAAACGGGATGCCCTTATATACTGTGGCAGACAGCAGTGTGTGCCATTCAGTTGTGACCCGAAAGGAGACATCAAGTGGCACTGCTCAGGCTGCTTTCTGCTGTTAACTAGGCTTTCTTTTTGCAAAAAACAGCACCACTCCCATTCACTTTAACAAAGCCAAGCTACAATACCAGACACGACCTGTCGACAAGAGTAGTGCTGTTTTTGCAAGAAAGAAGCATTATTTTTCTAATCCCTGACAACCCCTGTAAACACTGTTTTTATTGGACTCAATTGAAATGAATGGCGTCTGCTGCTGTCCGCCACTGTATATGTTGGCATCCCGGCGGCAGACAGCTGAACCTAGCCTAATAGCTGTGGGATTTTTCAGGATAAAACTGCTGCAGCCATTAAAGCCCCATTTACATGTTAGATTTAACCTCTTGGGGACCAAGGGAATACCTGTATGACCATCAACGGCTGGGACCCATGTCTAATGGCAGACATCACCGATCGTGGTGATGCCCCACATTAACCCCTTAGACGCGGCAATCAAAGTTGATTGCTGCGTCTATAGTGAAAGTAAACCGTTCCCGGCAGCTCGGTCAGGCTGTTTGGGGCTGCGGCGGTGGAATCACCGCTTCCCGAACAGCTGAGAGGACGGGGGAGGGTCCCTACCTGCCTCCTCGCCATCCGATCGGTGATCTGCTGCTCCAGCAGCAGAGCGCCGATAATACTGATCAATTCTATGCTATGGCATAGCATTGATCAGTGTATGCAATCAGAAGTTTGCATGTAATAATCCCCTATGGGGACGAAAAAAAAGTGTAAAAAAAAAGAAAAAAGTTAATAAATGTGAATTAACCTCTTCCATATTAAAGGTTAAAATCACCCCCCCCTTTTCCAAAATTCCATATAAAAAATAATTTTTTCATAATTTTCCATAATAAAAATAAACATATGTGGTATCGCCGTGTGCATAAATGTCCGAACTATGTCTGAATATAATGTTAATTAAATCTCCCGGTCAATGGCGCATACGTAAAAAAAATCCAAAATTGCGCATTTTTGGGCACTTTGTTAACCCTAAAAAAAAATTATAAAAAGTGATCAAAAAGTCCCATCAAAACAAAAATGGTACCGATAAAAACTTCAGATCACAGTGTCACAGGTGCAGTAAAATAAAATAAAACCTATATAAATTGGGTATACTTGCGACCATATGGACCTACAGAATAAGGTGTCATTTTTACCGAAAAGTGCACTGCGTAGAATTGGAAGCCCCCCAAATTACAAAATGGCTTTTTT
Source organism: Hyla sarda (assembly GCF_029499605.1). NCBI lineage: Eukaryota > Metazoa > Chordata > Amphibia > Anura > Hylidae > Hyla > Hyla sarda. The sequence continues at coordinate 463,804,157 of NC_079189.1, forward strand.
ATTTTTTTTTGCCCGACAAATTTTTTTTCCTGGTTTCACCGTAGATTTTGTGGTGAATTGATTGATGGTATTACAAAGTAAGGGTGCATGCACACCACGTGTTTGTAATACAGTTCCCATATCAGGTTTTTGATGAAAAACAGATTCCTCAAAACCAGACTAAACTGTATCAAAACGTGTGTACAAATTTTAACCCATATATGGTTGAAAACCGCATACGGTTTTAAAAATGATGTCCGTTGCATCCGTTTTTTAAGAAAAAAAGTATACGTTTTTAACTTTTCACTCCATTTTGATTTAAGTTTCACTTGTTTGATTGAAATTCCAAGAAAAAAAACTGTGCAAAGTCAAAAACCATATGGTGAAAACCTGATGGAACCGTACACACATACAGTTCTGTATGTTTCCCATTGACTCCCATGTAAAAAAAAAAAAAAAAAAACGTATACCATTTAAAACTGTTATACGTGTTTTTTTTAACATGGGAGTCAATGGGAACCGTACAGAACCGTATGTGCGTACGGTTTCATCCAGTTTTCACCATACGGTTTTTGACTTTCCACATTTTTTTTTTCTTGGAATTTCAATCAAACAAGTGAAACTTTATTTATAATGGAGTGAAAAGTTCAAAACGCATGCGTTTTTTTAATTTAAAAAACGGATGCAACCGGACATCATTTTTCAAATCGTATACGGTTTTCAACTGTACATACTGTACTGTAAGATAAAAATTTGTACACACGTTTTGATACAGTTTAGTCAGGTTTTGAGGAATCCGTTTTTTTTATCAAAGACCTGATACAGGAACCAAATAGCAAAATCGTGCTGTGAACCCACCCTAAGACACAAAACGGACTAAACCGGATGATGCGTTTGACATACAGTTTACAATGTTAAAGGAGAACTCCGGAATATAAAAATTGTCGCCCATACTGCATGCAGTAAAAAAATAAAGATGTACATACCTTCTTCCGCTCCCCTGGGGCCTCCGGTAACCGGCTTCGGTCTCCGCCACGATCCTCTTCCTGGTTGCCGGTGGTCGGCGAGTCATACTGCACTCAGCCAATCACCGGCCGCAGCAAAGTCAGACTCGGCCGGCGATAGGCTGAGCGGCAGTGTGAAAATGCTTCAGGACACAAAATCCTTCACTACATCGGCACCTGCTGCCGGGGCCGAAAACATCACACTGCCACTCAGCCTATCGCCAACCGAGCCAGGACTTCACAGCGGCCGGTGATTGGCTGAGCGCAGTATGACTCTCCGACCACCGGCAACCAGGAAGAGGATCACGGCGGAGGCCGGAGCCGGTTACCGGAGGCCCCGGGGGAGCGGAGGAAGGTATGTACATATTTATTTTTTTACTGCCGGCAGTATGGGCGACAATTTTTATGTTCTGGAGTTCCTGTGCCCACTAGCGCTGTCTAATGTGCCCCCCTGCGAGCGCAAGCGCTACCATCACCGCTAGCGGGGTCCCTGTGCCCACTAGCAGTGTCAAATGTGCCCCCCGCGAGCACTACCATCACTGCTAACGGGGTCCCTGTGCCCACTAGCGGTGTCACAAGGATGCCGAGCGCAGCTTTGTTCCCTGTCCCTGTCAGGGTACAGGAACAGATATAAAAGCCTTGCACGCACTACTACGCAAACAGCGTAGGGTTAACGCTAGGCTCCTAGCACTGCCTACGTTAGCCCTACGCTATTTGCGTAGTTCTGCGCCTGCGCAGTACCACGTTAGCCACGCGCGAGGCTTTTAAATCTGTTCCTATACCCTGACAGCTGACAAGGACGGGGACATCCTTGTGACACCGCTAGTGGGCACAGAGACCCCGCTAGCGGTGATGGTAGTGCTCGCGGGGGGCACATTTGACACCGCTAGTGGGCACAGGAACCCCGCTAGCAGTGATGGTCGCGCTCGCGGGGGGCACATTGGACACCGCTAGTGGGCACAGGGACCCCGCTAGCGGTGATGGTAGCGTTCGCGGGAGGCATTCTTGTGACACCGCTAGTGGGCACATGGATCCCGCTAGCGGTGGGGATTGATCGTGCACGCGGGGACACTGGCAGATAGGCGCAGCGGGGGGGGACACAGTAAATGGATTAGCTTCTGTGGCCCGATTCTGCTCTCGGAATCGGGCCAGAGAAGCACACCGGGACAAGTGAGGGCGCCGCGCTGGGTTTTATAATTCAATCGGAGGGTGGGGGAGGCGACCAGTATAGCGGTATGGGCAAAAATCCATACCGTGGGAGAAAACAAAAACGGTATCCGGTTCATATCGGTATACCGCCCAGCACTACATGCACCCTTAAATTGGTGGCGCAAAAACCAAGCCCTTCATATGGGTCTGTAGGTGGAAAATGGAAAGTGCTGATTTTTAGAAGGTGAGGAAAAAATGAAAGTGTAAAAATGAGAAAACCTGTGATCTTTAAGGGGTTAAAGCCAAAATCTGCATCCCATATATATGAATGAATTTTCCGAAACCCTGATCACATTCTACAGCAGTGCTTCCCAACCAGTGGGCCTCCAGCTGTTGCAAAACTACAACACCCAGCATGCCCGGACAGCCGAAGGCTGTCCGGGCATGCTGGGAGTTGTAGTTTTGCAACAGCTGAAGACACACTGGTTGGAAAACACTGTGCTACTTTCCACGCAGAAAATGCCAATGGAGCTAAAGTCCTAACAACCAATTGTTATACTGCTACTTCCATCCCCTCTGCCTTTTCACTCACAAGTAGTTATTCTTATTGGTTTGCGCAGTGTTGCCGTTTATGTGCCCGGCAGACGATGCAGTTACAATGACTTTGAGGTACATGTGAGGTTCGCTCCTCTGAGCTGTCACGTCGTCATCAGCCGCGCAAGCAGCAAAAGATAGAGGTGAAGACAGCGCCGCCCGCTACTGAGGTGAGAGGCGCTAATAGCGAGTGCAGAGGCAAGGTCACGTGACGGCACAGACAGGACAGCGCCACTCACCTCTTTCCCGCAGCCGCCGCTCACCCGGCTGAACCTGCTCAGGCTGCTGCAGGGACCTGGATTGACGTCACTACGCCACGCCCACATACAGGCCAATTGAGGCACTCTCCATTGTTTAGTCTGGGCATCGGGTTCACAGTTCATTAAAGGGCAAGTGTGCTATTTCGCTATGAGCGCTAGTAGTGTAGGGGTATCATGCAAGATTCCCATTCTTGCGACCCGGGTTCGAGTCCCGGCTAGCGCAACTATATTTTATATATTACCTTTATCTAAATAGCTTTTACAAAGATACATGCCGTGTTATATACAGATAGGTAATTTAATGTAGGGGCTGAACTGCTTCTCACATGGACACATGCTGCAGATTTTATATCCCCTTAAGGAAATTTTCATTTTTTCCTACTTACCTTTAAAAAATAATAACTCTTTAAATTTTGCACCTAAAAATCCATATGATGGCTTATTTTTTGCGCCACCAATTCTACTTTGTAATGACGTCAGTCATTTTACCCAAAAATCTACGGTGAAACGGAAAAAAAATCATTGTGAGACAAAATTTAAAAAAAAAACATAATTTTGTAGCTTTTGGGGGCTTCTGTTTCTACATAGTACATTCTTTGTTAAAAATGAAACCTTATCTTTATTCTGTAGGTCCATACGGTTAAAATGATACCCTACTTATATAGGTTTGATTTTGTCGTACTTCTGGAAAAAATCATAACTACATGCAGGAAAATTAATACGTTTAAAATTGTCATCTTCTGACCCCTATAACTTTTTTATTTTTCTGTGTATGGGGCGGTATGAGGGATAATTTTTTGCGCCGTGATCTGAAGATTTTAGCGGTACCATTTTTGCATTGATAGGACTTATTGATCGCTTTTTATTCATTTTTTCATGATATAAAAAGTGACCAAAAATACACTGTTTGGACTTTGGAATTTTTTTACGCGTACGTCATTGACCGAGCAGTTTAATTAATGATATATTTTTATAATTCTGACATATGTTTATTTTTATTTACACTCTTTTTTTTTTAAATGGGAAAAAGGGGGTGATTCAAACTTTTAATAGGGGAGGGGTTAAATGATCTTTATTCACTTTTTTTTTTCACTTTTTTTTTTGCAGTGTTATAGGTCCCATAGGGACCCATAACACTGCACACACTGATCTTTCACATTGATCACTGGTTTCTCATAGGAAACCAGTGATTGATGATTCTGCCGCATGACTGCTCATGCCTGGATTTCAGGTAGGGATCCTCCGGCTGTCTTCTAAGCTGTTCGGGATGCCGCTGCGATCCCGAACAGCTCCCTGAACTAACCGGCATTGTTTTACTTTCACTTTAGACGCGGCGTTGAACTTTGAACGCCGCGTGTAAAGGGTTAATAGCGCGCGGCACCACGATCAGTGCTGCGCGCTTTAAGCCACGGGTCCCGGCCCGACTCGCAATGAGAAAAACTTTCCTACCGTGTAGTAGAGCCGAGTCAGTGTCGGCTTTCTGTTATACGGGTTCTGCTGTACACGCTATTCAATGTCGGCTCTGCTATACAGACTGTGGCCGCCAGTCATCCGGACCTCCGGCCGGTCCAGGAAAGCGGGCAGAGGGGGCAGCCGCTGTTCTGGCATTCATATGTATCGGTGTCTTATAGATTCCGATACAAATTAATAGCTGAGCGCCACCGGAGCGAGGGAACACTCTGCTCCCTGCCTGGCCAGCGCTTCTCCTATGATGCAGGCTGCACGATTAGCGCTGCCTGCATCATCTGCTCTGGCCAGACCTGACTAGAAAAGGCCAGAGCAGCGGAGCAAAGCAGGACGTGAGAAGCATCAGGAACGGGCCGTCCGCGGGGCCAGCCATCTGCGCCCGGCGCCATAAAAGTGAAAGTAAGTAAGGATACAGGGGTCTTGGGGTTGGGGGGTGATGGTGTTAGGGCAGAATGAAATAAATCGGTCTGTGGGTTAAAAGTGAAAATGCGACTGTTGCAGGGGTCTTGGGGGGGGGGGCTGGCGTTAGGGTTAGAAGGTGATAAAGGGGTCTGGGGAAGGGGGGGCAGAAAATTTAAAATAATGATGCAGGGGTCGGGGGGGGTTGTTAGGGCAAAAGGGGTCTGGGGGGGGCAGAAAAGGGAAAATAAGAATGATTGAGGAGTCTTGGGGGGTGGGGGAGTGTTAGGGCAGAATGGGATAAAGGGGTCTGGGGGTATAAAAGTGAAAGTAAGAATGATTCAGGGGTCTTGGGGGGGGTGTTAGGGCAGAAGTGGATGAAGGAGGTTTGAGGGGGACATAAAAGTGAAAATAATGATGCATAGGACCTGGATTGACATCACCGCCACGCCCACATACAGGCGAATTGAGGCACTCTCTGTTGTTTAGTCTGGGCATCAGGTTCACAGTTCATTAAAGGGCAAGTGTACTCTTTTTATTTGAGCACTATGAGCGCTAGTAGTGTAGGGGTATCATGCAAAATTCCCATTCTTGCGACCCAGGTTCGAGTCCCGGCTAGCGCAGCTATATTTTATATATTACCTTTTATCTAAATAGCTTTTACAAAGATACATGCCGTGTTATATACAGATAGGTAATTTAATGTAGGGGCTGAACTGCTTCTCACATGGACACATGCTGCAGATTTTATATCCCCTTAAGGACCCGGGGTTTTTCCGTCTTTGCACTTTCATTTTTTCCTCCTTACCTAAAAAAACATAATTCTTTAAATTTTGCACTTAAAAATCCATATGATGGCTTATTTTTTGCGCCACCAATTCTACTTTGTAATGACGTCAGTCATTTTACCCAAAAATCTACGGCGAAATGGGAAAAAAAAATCATTGTGAGACCAAATTTTTTTTTTTTAAACGTTATTTTGTAACTTTTGGGGGCTTCTGTTTCTATGCCGTAAATTTTTTGGTAAAAATGACATCTTCTCTTTATTCTGTAGGTCCATACAATTAAAATGATCCCCTACTTATATAGGTTTGATTTTGTCGTACTTCTGAAAAAAATCATAACTACATGCAGGAAAATGTATACGTTTAAAATTGTCATCTTCTGACCCCTATAACTTTTTTATTTTTCCGCGTATGGGGTGGTATGAGGGATAATTTTTTGCGCCGTGATCTGAAGTTTTTATTGGTACCATTTTTGTATTGATCTGACTTACTGATTGCTTTTTATTCATTTTTTCATGATATAAAAAGTGACCAAAAATACACTGTTGAATTTTTTTTGCACGTACGCCATTGACCGTGCAGTTTAATTAACTATATATTTTTATAATTCTGACATTTCCACACATGGCGATACCACATATGTTTATTTTTATTTACACTTTTTTTTTTAAATGGGAAAAGGGGGGTGATTCAAACTTTTATTAGGGAAGGGGTTAAATGATCTTTATTCACTTTTTTTTTTTCACTTTTTTTGCAGTGTTATAGCTCCCATAGGGGGCTATAACACTGCAAACACTGATCTTTTACATTGTTCACTGGTTTCTCATAGGAAACCATTGATCAATGATTCTGCCACATGACTGCTCATGCATGGATTTCAGGCACTGAGCAGTCATTCGGAGATAGGACAGCATGGAGGCAGGTAGGGATCCTCCAGCTGTCTTGTAAGCTGTTCGGGATGCCGCGATTTTGCGTCTAAAGGATTAATAGCGCGCGGCACCGCGATCAGTGCTGCGCGCTTTTAGCCACGCGTCCCGGCCCGACCCGCTATGACGCGGTGCCGCGCTGTAGCCCGGCATTATAGAAAGGGAATAGACTCAGGACGTACCGGTACGTCCTTGGTCCTTAACAGGTTAATATAAATATATATATATATATATATATATATGTATATAAACACGGTGTCCATTTTAGGACATCGTCAGTCGTCAGATGTAACTCCGTCCTCTGTAAGGTGAAACGGCGTCCCGCCTCCTCCCTCTGGCCAATCACCGTCAGGCGTCAGCCTCAACTCCCTCCTCCCTCCTTTTTCATCCTAAAGTCTCTCATCCAAAACTCCGTCATCCCTCAGACGAAAAACTTTCCTGCCGTGTAGCAGAGCAGAGTCAGTGGCGGCTTTCTGTAATACGGGTTCTGCTATACACGCTATTCAATGTCGGCTCTGCTATACAGACTCTGTAGCACATGTAGTGTCTGTAGTACACACATGCAATTTTTACAGTTTAGACTCTGCCTTACAATGCTGTGCAGTGTCGGCTTTGCTATGCAGCAGGAAGTTGCGTCTGAGGGAGAATCGTGAGGCGCGACGGCGTTTTGGACGACAGAGTTTCCGATGAGGGAGGATGGAGTTGTGGCTGAAGGAGGACGGTGATTGGTGTGAGGGAGGAGGCGGGACGCTGTTTCCCCTGACGGAGGATGAAGTTACGTCTGATGACTGACGGTGTCCTAAAATGGACACTGTGTATATATGTGTGTAGATTTCAAAATGGAGCACTTTTGCTAAAACTGGCATACTGCCAGATTGTATGCCATAATCAGTGTTTGCCAACCTGTGGCCACCTGAGGCTCTTGGGCCCAGCACAAAATCTATAACAAGTCTTCTCATGAGGCATGAGGGCCCAGGCATAGTTACAATGTGTGCTAACATCTGTAATATAGTGGTGGTTGGGAATGACTTGAAAGTTTATTTTATTTTAAATCCTCTCTAAAAAATTTATTTTCATTCTTTCTTTTCCAGAAAGACATAGAAAAGCATATGCCTATGAGAATGTACTCCTGCTGGCAACATAGTATTACAGTGAGGTAGATAATTACAATGTAAGTAAAAAAAAATATGTATAAACATAGAATAGAGAAAAAAGTTGCGATGTGAAAAAGACCTAAGGCTACATTCACACTACGCTTTAGCGATACAGACCAGTGCGGCATTACATTCCTGTGAATGAGCCGACCGGAGTCAGATAGTGACTCTGGTCGGCTCATTTCGGCATCATAACAGGTTTTGTTGCCAGACTCAACAAAAAGATACACCCTAAAGTAAAACGATGTGACTTGTCTTTGTTCTTTATTACAGGTGGGGACACTAACAATAAAACATTCGCTGCATAACCCTTAGCTGACTCGTGGAGGACTTAGGAGCCACTGCTCTAATGTTCCTGATCTTTTATACCCAATGCTATTTTTCCCAATAGACTCTCATAACTACCTGAAAGTGTGGGAATATTGCTTTATGAATGATATATGCTGATAAATTGTGAATAGATAGCAACATTATCTATGTCAACATGTTAATTTATTTCACCACCCTGGTAATGTCACTTCTTTAAATGGGCACTGTCAGATACAAAAACTTTTGATATGTTGTAAAGCATGCACAACCCATAGGTTTTACAATTGCTTTCATTAGAAAATTTTCAGTATTTCATACTGAAAAAGCCAAACAACTGCTCCCCCCCCCCTGCCTGTTTGGACACATACTAGTCCTGCTGTGTCCATGCATCATCACCTATGTCATGGACACACTTCCTTGATTGACAGCTGTGAGCGCAGGACTCACAGCTAGAGGAAAAATCCTCCCATTTTCAGCTTGTGTCCTGCTACTGTCAGTGAGGACAAGCTGGGAGTTGTAGTTTTGCTAATGTTAAGGGAGATGTGAGCAGACAGCATACTGGGGAAGGGGGCGGAGACATGCACAGTGAGGCCACGCCCCCTCCCTTTGAGAGGAATTCAGACTAGTGAGCTAAATTAAAAGTGTAATAAAAAAAGAGGTTGGAGAGGTTTATCAAAACCTGTGCAGAGGAAAAGTTGCCCACAGCAACCAATCAGATTGCTTCTTTCATTTTTAATAAGGCCTTTGCAAAATGAAAGAAGCAATCTTATTGGTTGCTATGGGCAACTTTTCCTCTGCACAGGTTTTGATAAATCTCCCCCAATATGTTTAAAATCCCTCTATTCTGACCCCCATAACTTTCTAATTTTTCCATGTCCGGGGCTGTATGAGGCCACATTTTTGAGCCGTGATCTCTAGTTTTTATTGGTTTCATTTTTGCACATATGTGAATTTTTGATCACTTTTGATTTCATTTTTCCAAGATGTGATGTGATCAGAAGGAATCAATTTTGGACAGTTTTTTTCTTTACATTTACGCAGTTCACCATACAGGATCATCAACTCCTTAACTACACAGGGCGTATATGTATGTCCTGCGCCAGCTCCCACGATATAACGCATCCTGCGTCATATCAGGTCGGTTCCAGCGACTATCAATGACCGGGACTCACAGCTAATACCGGAAATCACCGATCGTGGTGATGCCCGGTATTAACCCTTCAGACACGGCGATCAAATCACCATGTCTAAAGTGAAAGTAAAACCTTCCTGGCAGTTCAGTCGGGCACAAGGAGGCTCCCTACCTGCCTTCTCGTTGTCTGATCGTCGATTCACTGTTCCGTGCCTGAGATCCAAGCAGGATCAGTGGAGCACCGATAACACTGATCAATGCAATTGATCAGTGGCTGCAATCAATGTACTGCATGTTATAGTCCCCTATGGGAGCTATAACTTTGCAAAAAAATGTGGTATCATAGCGTGCGTAAATGTCCAAACTAAAAGAAAATATTGTTAAACCGCATGGTCAATGGCGTACACGTAAAAAAATTCCTAAGTCAAAACAAAAATGGTACCAATAAAAACTTCAGATCACGGCACAGAAAATGAGCCTTTATACATTTTTAAACGTATTCATTTTCGTGCATGTAGTTATGATTTTTTTAAGTAGGGTATCAGTTTAATCGTATGGACCTACAGAATAAAGATAAGGTGTCATTTTTACTGAAAAATGCACTTTGTACAAACGGAAGCCCTCAAAATTTACAAAATGACTTTTTATTTTTCAATTTTGTCACACAATGATTTAAATTTTTTTTGGTTTCGCGGTAGATTTTTGGGTAAAATTACTGATGTCATTACAAAGTTGAATTGGTTGCACCAAAAAAAAAAAAAAAAGTTATGAGTGTGTAGATGGGTTTGAAATGAAATTGCAAAAAAAACAAAAAACAAACAGAAAAACTCAGTCCTTAACCCCTTAAGGACGCAGGACGTAAATGTATGTCCTGGTGAGGTGGTACTTAACGCACCAGGACGTACATTTACGTCCTAAGCATAACCGCGGGCATCGGAGCGATGCCCGTGTCATGCGCGGCTGATCCCGGCTGCTGATCGCAGCCAGGGACCCGCCGGCGATGGCCGAAGCCCGCGATCTCGCGGGCGTCCGCCATTAACCCCTCAGGTGCCGGGATCAATACAGATCCCGGCATCTGCGGCAGTTCGCCATTTAAATGAACGATCGGATCGAACGCAGCGCTGCTGCGGGGATCCGATCATTCGTAACGCCGCACGGAGGTCCCCTCACCTTCCTCCGTGCGGCTCCCGGCGTCTCCTGCTCTGGTCTGTGATCGAGCAGACCAGAGCAGGAGATGACCGATAATACTGATCTGTTCTATGTCCTATACATAGAACAGATCAGTATTAGCAATCATGGTATTGCTATGAATAGTCCCCTATGGGGACTATTCAAGTGTAAAAAAAAATGTAAAAAAATGTAAAAGTAAAAGTAAAAAAAAAGTGAAAAATCCCCTCCCCCAATAAAAAAGTAAAACGTCCGTTTTTTCCTATTTTACCCCCAAAAAGCGTAAAAAATTTTTTTTATAGACATATTTGGTATCGCCGCGTGCGTAAATGTCCGAACTATTAAAATAAAATGTTAATGATCCCGTACGGTGAACGGCGTGAACGTAAAAAAATAAAAAAAGTCCAAAATTCCTACTTTTTTAATACATTTTATGAAAAAAAAAATTATTAAAAATGTATTAAAAGTTTTTTATATGCAAATGTGGTATCAAAAAAAAGTACAGATCATGGCGCAAAAAATGAGCCCCCATACCGCCACTTATACGGAAAAATAAAAAAGTTAGAGGTCATCAAAATAAAGGGATTATAAACGTACTAATTTGGTTAAAAAGTTTGTGATTTTTTTTAAGCGCAACAATAATATAAAAATATATAATAATGGGTATCATTTTAATGGTATTGACCCTCAGAATAAAGAACACATGTCATTTTTACCATAAATTGTACGGCGTGAAAACAAAACCTTCCAAAATTAGCAAAATTGCGTTTTTCGTTTTAATTTCCCAACAAAAATAGTGTTTTTTGGTTGCGCCATACATTTTATGATATAATGAGTGATGTCATTACAAAGGACAACTGGTCGCGCAAAAAACAAGCCCTCATACTAGTCTGTGGATGAAAATATAAAAGAGTTATGATTTTTAGAAGGCGAGGAGGAAAAAATGAAAACGTAAAAATTAAATTGTCCTTAAGGCCAAAATGGGCTGAGTCCTTAAGGGGTTAATGGGTCAACATATTATTTTAATAGGACATTTACGCACAGTGATACCAAGTATGTTTATATTTCTTACACTTTTTTTTTGTAAACTGGGAAAAGGGGGATATTATGTTTTAAGACTATTCACATAAAAAAATTTGAATACAAATTTAACTTTTTAGGTTGCCATTGGGGACTATCTATACTGATCATTGCTATGCATATCCACAGCACTGATCAGTTATATTGGCAATCTACTTCTCTTCTGTTAAAAGGCAGACCAGAGGAGAAAATTGTCAGAGCCGCTGCGAGACAGATGAGGGGACCTCCTGCGGCGATTATGCCGCAGAAGGTCTGAAGAGTCCCCCAGAGCCCTGATAATGCCACAGAATTGATCACATCTTCTGAAGGGTTAATGGAGGGCATCAGCACTGATACCAGCATCAAAAGTGCTTCCGTTTACATTACTTATCAGATAATTTTTGTTTGATTTTTTAATTTACAGGTCCTATCACAATGTCCGCACCCCTCTCTCGAAAAAAAGTAGGTTGATCAGCATCTGCAGTATGTATTATATTATCTGTCCCAGCTGCTATGCACCTTGTTTTAAAAGTGTGAGTGCAATTCATATCGATCAGTGGTGGACAGGAAACAGGAAGATTCACTTAGGGATACATTTCTGATGGAGAAATTCCACTTGCAGTAGAGTCCTATTGTATTCAATGAGATTCTGCTGCAGTGTTCACACTACAAAATTCTGCAGTGGAAATGTAAAGGTGTAATCTATTGAAAAGGATCTTCAGTCCATGTGCCTGGGCTGCAAAAAAAATAGAAAACAGCGCTGCTACATTTGTTCGGTCCTACGGTCCGGTCTTCTTTAATGTGCACAGATCATCGCACTGCACATAACCTATCATCGGCAGCAGAGATTTCCCACCTCAGCCGGTGATAGGCTGAGAGCAGTGTGACGATTCATGCAGACAGAAGAAGACCAGACCGGAGGACCGAACGAAGACGAGTTAAAGTTTTTTTTTTTTTTTTATGCAAGCTGGGTACAACGGACTGAAGATTATTTTCAATAGACTACTCCTTTAAGATTCAGAACCTGCCAAAAGAATGAACATGTTCATTCTATTGGTGGAATTCTGCCAAATGCATTGCAGTCTATGGAAACGGCATAGTCCTACCGCTGATGATTTTGGCGGTGCCCGCTGCAGACAAAACATCAGAATATCTGTGGTCAGAGATTCAGCTCTTAATGTAACAATACATTTTACATTTTCTATGTTCTTTGAAATATATCAATGTTAGATCTGTTATAATAGCTCAACAGAATATGATATTAAGCTCATCAGAGGCAATGTATACCTGATGGGGGATGGACCTTTGATGCATGTGTGAAAAGAGCCTAATGGGGAGGAAATATTAGACATTTTCCTTTATTAACTATAGTGGACACATATTGCAAAGTAAATTTTTTTGTCCATTGTCCACCAGACAGAAGCCCCACAGACCCCTCTATTAGTCAGTGGGATCAATTGGTGTCCATTGTGCAACAGGCCGCTCAGCTCAGTCTTTCTGCCTTCAACAGAATCTGCAGCAGAGGCTCCAAACCTTCCGATACAGACGTGACAAGGCCTAATACAGGAGGTTCCACACAGCAGTTTGTAAACCATACTTCTCACAGATATTGTACTGATATAGTCAACTGTTTCCGATCATTATTGTTTATGTGCCAGACCCCTGTGATCACCGATCTGGTGGAAAAAAAAAAAAAACAACGTTTTCAAATGGTGCCATAAAAGGTTAACAGATTCGTAAATTTTTATTGAAGAATTTTTGTTACAGTAATGCAAGGAACAAACCAGACAATCTTTTGGGGATAGCAATCCCACAAATGAGAATAAGCCTATAAGACGATCACTGCACTTTGTGGCAATATTGCCATATTCAATGTACAAAAACATAAAACAAGAAACAGGGGAAAAGGGAAGGGGGGAAGACAAGGGGCCGACGAGAAACAAAAGGGTAGAACCAAGAGAAAACACATAGAAAGAAAAGGGAGAAGATCAGGAATAGGGAGAAAAGGGAAAGGAAAAAGAGAGGGACATTAGGTCTCATCAGCTGTAAAACTATCCCAGGGGTCCCATATAGAGAAAAATGTCGGGACAGTATTGTTCAGAGAAGCAGTGAGATATTCCTGCACCCTTTCACGGAGGTCATCATCAGAGGGGGGAAGGGTTCATTTCCAACACTTCGCTATCAGGGTCTTAGCTGCCAGAACAATGTGGAGGAAGAGCTTAAAATGTGGTTTGGACAGAACCCTAGAGGACAGGTGAAGCAGGTACACCAAAGGGTCTAAGGGAACGAAGGCTCCAAGTACCCCCAGTATCAACCCCCTAACCCGGTCCCAAAATGGGACTATCAAAGGACAGGACCAGAATATGTGAAAGGTAGTACCCAGACCCACACCACAACGCCAGCACTGAGGGGGGATAACCGGATACAACCTATTAAGTAAGGCCGGGGTATGATACCAGCCCATAAGTAACTTATACTGCGTCTCTTTATAGGCCGTACATATGGAAGCCTTTGAGGCCCGTTCCCATATCACACGCCACCGAGGGAGAGTAATGGAAGTACCAAGGTCCTCCTCCCAACGAGTCATGTATTTATGGGGGGGGGGGCGGTCAGGATGGGGAGACAGTAATAAAGAATAAATACTAGAAAGAAGACCCCGTTGCAAAGGACCACCGCTGCAAACTCGTTCAAAACCCGTGGGGAGGGAGACCCTCAGAGAGGCTTGTTTAGAAAGGAAGTAGTGACGGAGCTGAGCATAGTGAGATTCCTCTGAGGCCCCCAGCTCCCAAAGAGAAGCCAACTGGTGAAAGGGGAGCAGGACCCTAGTACGAGGGTCCACTAGGTCCGCCCAGCAAAACAAGTTCCGAGAACCCGACTCCCTCACCATATCAGAAGTCGAGCCAGGAGGGAAGTCAGGATGGTATAGGAAGGACTGCAGGGGGAGAAAGAAGAAAGGAGACCGAATTGGCGGAAGCAGTAGGACCAGACATAGCGGGGAAAAGGACATCAGACCTAGCAGAGGGCAGTCCAGGGATGGAAGAGGGGCGGTCCACAGGAAGAAGTTAGGATGTATAGGAGCCAACCATAGCTTCTCCAGTTCCATACACTTGCTATAGGCTCGGTGTGTGGTCAACGACGCCAGATGTCGGAGGTGAGCAGCCCAGTAGTATTTGGACATGTCCGGAACACCCAATCCATCCGACGAACGGCTAGCCATCATAACCGGCGTTGAGAGTCGATGCCGTTGAGCATTCCATATAAAATCGAAAAATAGCGGATTGGAGAGAATGTAGGGCCGCCAAGGGGACTCGCACCGGTAACGTTTCAAAAAATATATAGCAATTTAGGGAGGATAGTCATTTTGGCCGCCGCTATGCGTCCGAAAAAAGGATATAAATTCGGGACGCCAACGATCCATCATGGTCCGTAGCTCACGGAAAAGGGGGGGAAAGTTGACAGAGTACAGGGTAGAATAACGGGGGGAGAGGGAAACTCCAAGGTAGGTAATAGCAGTGGTAGACCAACGAAAAGAGTAATCAGCCCGCAAGAGGGAGGTCAAAGAAGGAGGAAGATTGAGAGGCATAGCTTCGGACTTAGAGAGGTTAACTTTATAGCCAGAGAGCAGACCAAAATCATGGAGTAGTTTATACAGAGAGGGTAAAGAGAGCAAGGGGTTAGCAAGAGTGAGTAGGATGTCGTCAGCAAAAAGACAAAGCTTAAATTCCCTACCATGAAAAGAAACCCCAGAGATGTTCGGGTCCCCCCGGATCGAAGTGGCCAGTGGCTCAATGCATAACGCAAAGATCAGGGGGGACAGCGGACACCCCTGCCGAGTTCCATTCCGAAGAGTGAAAGTAGGAGAAGAGGTCGAGGGGAGTTTAAGGGAAGCTGTGGGGGCTGAATAAAGGCCCTGTAAAGCAACAAGGAAGTTCCCAGAGATCCCAAACTTCTGAAGAGTAGCAAACATAAATGGCCAACCCAATCTATCAAAGGCCTTCTCAGCATCTAAACTGAGGACCAGGGCCTGCTTAGATCTCCGATTAACCACATCAATTTGATCTATCACCCTTCTCGTGTTGTCGCCACCCTTACAGCAGGGAATAAACCCCACCTGATCCTTATGCACAAGGGAGGGCATCAAGTGACAAAGGCGATTAGCCAGAACCTTAGAGAACAGTTTCAAATCTGAGTTGAGAAGGGCAATAGGCCTATAACTAGAGCAGTCATGAGGATCTTTGCCAGGTTTAGGAATTAAAGTGATCAAAGAGTGGAGGAAGGGTTGGGGGAGAGTACCACCCTCCATATAGGAGTTAAAAAGAGAAACCAAGCGGGGGAGAAGGAGGGAGGAGTAAGTTTTGTAGTATAGGTAAGTAAAGCCATCAGGACCCGGGGAGCGTCCCGCAGGAAGAGACTTTAGGACCTCATAAAGTTCTTCTAAGGTAATCGGAGCATTCAGGGAGTCTCGCTCGGCCACCGAAATAGTCGGAAGGCTATAATTAGCGAGAAAAGAATTAAGGACCACAGAACGCTCACCCGGGTAAGAGGGCAACTGAGAGGGAAGAGAGTAAAGTTTAGAGTAGAAGTCAAAGAAAAGCCTAGCAATAGTAGAATCAGGGTGATGATGCAGGGTACCAGAAGAGTCTTTAAATGCCGAGGGAGCCTGAGCAGCGGCGCGGTCACGTAGGCGTTGTGTCAACATGGTGTGGGCCTTGTTGCCCTTTTCATAGAATCGCTCCTTTGCATACAGAAGTTGGTGCTCCACCTTATGAAGGGCCAAGTCATGTAGCTGAGACCTAGCCACCACCAGACGCCTCAGCACTGGCAGAGAGGGAGAGGATAATAGGAGGGCTTCTAAGCGCCGTATGTGCGCCCTAAGTTCCCGGGATCAAGTCAGGGCATCACGTTTCAACTTGGAGCCTAGTGCAATACAGTGGCCACGGACCACCACTTTATGGGCTTCCCATAAAACTGCCTGTGAGGATACAGAACCCTCATTGTCAGCAAAGTAAGCAGTGATGCTATTATGGATTGAGTCCTGGGAAGAAGGGTTCTTTAGCAGAGAATCATTGAGCCGCCAATGGCACCCACGCACAGAGGTACTAAAAGGAGAGAAAGTGACAAGGACAGGGCTGTGGTCAGACCAATAAATTGGTGCAAGAGAAGCAGAGGAGAGCATACGGACCATGGGCTGATTCCCAAAGAAGTAGTCAATTCGAGTATGGAGGTTATGGGGGTGAGAGTAAAAAGTGAAAGAGCGATCCCTGGGATGGTTAATCCTCCAGAGATCGTATACTCCCGCCGAACGTATCAGACGACGAAAATGTGTCAAGAGACGCAATTGCGCGGGGGAAGGTGGGGAGCCCGATAGAGAGTGACGATCCGCAGAGGGAGAAAAGACCAAATTAAAATCCCCCCTAGGAGCCAGGTGGAAGGGGGGGGTAGGACTTCAGGCGGGTGAAGACCCTACGCAGGAAGGGGATCTGGGAGGAGTTAGGAGCATAGACTTTACAGAGAAGGAGGGACTTACCACCCAAGGTCCCCTGAACAATGGCAAACCTACCAGAGGGGTCCGCGTAGGAAGAGGAAACCTGAAGGGGACAGTGTTTGGAGATTAGAATAGCAACCCCCGCTACTTTCCTGTCAGAGGAGGCAAGAAAAGACTGAGGATAGATATGTTGCAGGAAGCGGAAGGTGCCCATCTTGTCAAAGTGCGTCTTCTGGAGAAAGACTATGTCTGCGTGCAGGGCCACCAATTCCCTCTGCAATAAACATCGTTTGGTCGGGGAGTTCAAGCCCTTCACGTTCAAGGAGACGCACTTAGCCATTGAGGGGGAATGTCAGTGGAGAAATGTGCTAGTGTAAAGTACTCACTCAGGCCGAGGCTAGCATGCAGGAGTCATTTCACCAAGGAGGAGAATTCGAGGAATCGCAAGGGAGATTCGCTGACCCTAGAATAGAGGAGAGAAGACCACAAGGAACAAAAAAGAGAGAGAGCAATAAAGCAAGAGATCAGAGGGGTAGACAAGACACACGAGGGAGGAGACAACCAGGAGGACATAAAGAGACAACAATGTAGTGAATAAACCAATGGCTCAGGGGCCAGAGAGGAGGCCAAATCGAGACAAAGCAATAAATGAAAAATTCCAAACATGGACATGGTAGAATTTGTCGAGGCCTCTGAGGGGAAAGTGGAAGAACGCTTCCAAGAAAGACTACGCTACTGAACCAAAGCACCACCCAGAGACCTGGCCAAAACAACAGTTAGAACCCACCGCTATCAATAGAGGATCACATAAAGTCGTACAGGAGAAAAAGTCAGGCACATAGTGGAGACTAGGCAAAACAAAATACAATGAACAATCAAGGCCCCAGTAACTCAGTAAACAAACCCCAGGGAGTACAGAGGGAGTCAAGGTGGAGCGGCAGTGGAGGACCGAGCTCCAGAGATTCGGTCAGGTCTCCGACTTCTCCCCTTGGCCAGCTGCCACACAGTGGGGAGAGGGGCGGGGATGGGGAGTCAGCGTCCAGTCCGCGAGCAGTGGGATTGGGAGATCCAGGGCTGCACAGAACCCCGGGACATCAGCATAGGATTGTAGTACTGCAGAGCGTCCATCCCGGCGGGCCTGGAGTGCAAAAGGGAAGGACCATCTGTAAGGGATCTGGGCCGAGCGCAGCGTGGACAAAAGGGGCTGCAGCATCTTGCGCTTGCGTAGGGTGATCCACAAGAGGGGGGGGGGCATTGGAAGGACGGGGCCGGAGGGCCCGGTCCAGCTTGATCTTGTGAGAAGCAAGTACACCCAGAATCAGGTTAAAGATGGCCTCCAATGTAGCACGTAGGTCTTCCTCCCCAGTAGCCACCAGGAGGCCACTGACTCTGATATTATTATGCCTACCCCTATTATCCAGGTCCTCCACATGAGAGTGAAGGTCACCCAGGAATTCAGATTGCTCAGAGATGGAAGCATGTAAGTCCGCAATATAGGATCTAGTAGAGTTATGCGCCCCCTCAAGGTCATCCACCCTGTCAGAGACATGCTGAAGATCCTTGCGCATATCTGCAATCTCGGACCTGCAGGCATCCCTCACCTCGGCAACGAAAGCCCTGAAGTCTTCTTTGGTAGGCATTTGAGAAAGCAACAAACAAGATCCGGAGTCATCGGAATAGAGGCAGGAATGTCAGAACCAGCCAGAGCACAGTCCATCACAGCATTCCAGGAGGGGGAGGCCCCTGCCCGTCCAGGAGAGGCAGAGGGCGGCCGAGCAGCAGTGGGGCCCTGGGGGGCCGAGGTCTAAGTACCCCCCTGAGCCAGACTAGGGGCTGACATGGCTCTTTGTGGCTTTGGGGAGGCTAGCTGAGAGGGCGTCCAAGTGTCTGAGTCCAGGGTCATAGAGGCAGAGGAAGGGCAAGGGGAACAGATAGCCCAGGCTAAGGCAGGACCCAGCTGTGTAGCCCCAGGGGAGTTGGCTGAGAGTTCAGTGCTAACACCAGTCCCAGGAGGTGGTGTGGGACACAGGGGCACTGGCCCTTTAAATCCTCCTCCAGCAAAACAGACCCCACCCGCTGGGGAGCAAGGAGACTGAGGAGGAACAGGGTGCAGCGGCACCTGAGGGGTGGCAGAGGGGTCCACAGGGCAAGGGGAGTTGTGGTCATCACTCACCAAGCCAGCAGGAGTCCAGAGGGAGGAGTGAAGGAGAAGGTTGCCGGTCCGCAAATTGCAGGGGAGACGGAGCCCGTGCAGGAGAGCCAGAGGCTGAAGACAGGCAGCAAGCAGCAGGCTCGGGCAAGCCCTCACAGGCAGAGGTAGACTGCCGGGACGGAGTGCAGAAGAGAGGGTGAGTCACCTTCAGGATGGAGCCAGGCTCGGGTGCCGGTGTTCTGTGCACGCCAGTAGCGCTCGCAGAGCAGGAGCACAGAGCGCGCGATGCACCTGAGTTTGCAGGCGGGGAGGCCGGAGCTGAAGAGGGGGCCCGGAGCAGGTAACTGGAAATGCGTCCCAGCGGGGGCTGGCAGGCGGGGTTTAACTTCTTCTTGCGGCGGGTACCCCTAGGCATGGGTATAGCAGCAGTGGGTGCGGATGGAACAGAATTATGGCCTCTGGGTGTGCGGAGCTCTCCTAACACGCAGCCATCTTAGACCGCGGAAAGCCACGCTTTCCCCCCGAAAACGCTTGTTTTACACCAGTGTACTAGGGATCGACTGATATCGGTTTTTTTTTAGAGCCGATACCGATACTCTGTGGTGGTTAGGGCCAAGAGCCGATAACTCATATCGGTATAAGTTATCGGCTATTTAAACACCCCCCCCCCCCCCCGGCGACACCGCTGCAGATCATTGATTTGAAGCGCTTTAAATCAATGAACTGCAGCGACTTTTGCGGTGCCACAGACCGCCGCCACCCGCTTCTCTCCCCCTGCCTGTCCTGGGGTCCTGAGTCCTATCACCGCCCCGCACCCCCCCCCCCCCCCCAGCCCACCGCACCACACACCCCCCCCCCCCCCCCACACCGCACCGGCCAGAGATCACCACTGCCGCCCCCATTGCCTCTCCCACTCCCGGTTTTATAATTACCTGTTCCCGGGGTCTGCTCTACTTCTGGCTCCGGCGCCGTCCTCCTGAGCTGTCACTGTGCGCACTGACGGTGACGTCGCGTTGAGGATGTCACCCGTCATTGCGCTGTGCAGCGCACAGCGTAACAGGACGGCGCAGGAGCCAGAAATAGCGTGGAACAGGTAATTATAAAAGCGGGAATGGGGCAGCGGCGGCGGGGCGCGATGTAGTGGTGGGGGGTGTGGCGCAGTACATTATCGGCAAGGTAATTGCCGATACCGATAACGTCCACAATCGTGAATATCGTTCGATAATATCGGCCAAACCGATAATCAGTCGATCCCTACAGGGTACCCCTTTAAAATGCCTGGAAAACCCAGCCAAAAGGTCTATTAGCATTAGGTCAGAGCTCCACAGATTCTATGAAAGTCATGGCATATCATAGGAGAATGCTGCTTTAATATATGGCAGCATGGTGCAAAGTATTTAAAGGGGTACTCCAGTGGAAAACTCTTTCTTTTAAATCAACTGGTGCCAGAAAGTTAAAACAGATTTGTAAATTACTTCTATTAAAAAAATCTTAATTCTTCCAGTACTTATTAGCTGCTGAATACTACAGGGGAAATTATTTTCTTTTTGGAACACAGTGCTCTCTGCTGACATCTCTGTCCATTTCAGGAACTGTCCAGAGCAGGATATGTTTGCTATGGGGATTTTCTCCTACTCTGGACAGTTCTTAAAATGGACAGAGATGTAAGCAGTAAGCACTGTGGTCATGGATTAAGATTTTTTAATAGAAGTAATTTACAAAACTGTAAATTTCTGGCACCAGTTGAGTACCCTTTTAACTGATAACTTTTAATAAATATATGTACAGGAAAAGAAGATCATTGTGATGGAAGGGCTATAACTCATTTTCTAATGTGTATATACTTTGAAATTTGTAGACAAATAATGCTGACTTCTTAAAACTGAAATTTTATTAATGTCTTAAATATAGACTACGCAATGCAATTATTTACACTTGCCAAGGTATACCTATACATGTATGGAAATTACTAGGAAGCAGATATAACTTGCTACAGTCTACATGTAGAGATACTGTATAACATTAAGACATTATAGTGTAATGTATTTTTATCAGACAACATTGTCAGTATCAAAGTCTAGAAATTCTTCCATAAAACAGGTAATATGCAAGAATCAAAAAGAGGTGGTCTACAATTTAATGATAAAACTGAGAGGGGAAAAAATATGGGTAAACACAGGTGAAGTCCAGCTCTCCTCCCAAGACCCGTGCGCACGGACTGGCGTGGGCAGCGCCGTTAATAGCAAACAGGAACAAAGGAGATGTCCAGCGCAGTTGATGCAGAACGTGCTCTTTATTATAATTGAAACTTCACAGCGTGGTGAACATGAACACAAACATGTGATGCGTTTCAGCCTTTAACGTCAGGCCTTAGTCATACTTAGTATGACTATGGCCTGACGTTAAAGGCCGAAACGCGTCACATGTCTGTGTTCATGTTCACCACGCTGTGGAGTTTCAATTATAAAAAAGAGCACGTTCTGCGTCAATTGCGCTGGACATCTTTGTTCCGGGAAAATACAGAATACAGGTGTATAATACAGCTGCATTTCTACTCTCATATTGCAGCCACAATACCAGCCCAACCATGGGTTTAGTCACCAGGACTGCCAGCATCATAAGGACCAGCTTAAATTTATGGCCATAACACTGGTACATAAATTGGTACATAAACTGTGCTGTATTCCACTTGTGTGGAATTGGCCCTAGGCCTTTACGGAGGCACACAAACTTGCTGCTGTTCCATTCTGCAATGCCTTAGACACTCTGTGCCATACAGTACATCCATAGTGCACCATATTACAGAGATTCCCCTGTAATACGACATCTGACACAGCATTCTACATATCTTCTCCATCAGATTTATACAAAATAAAAAGCTGTGTACTTCTGTAGAAAGTTATAGGCACACAAAAGTACAGTAGCCATAATACTGTAGCGTGCATAATCCATAGCAGCATAATATCTGTTTTTTTAAACCCATGCCCATTTCTCTGCTGCTTTCTAAAACGTAAGCAGAAAGAAACCTTGTGCACAGATTGCACATCTTTGATACAGAAGATCAACATTATTTCAACACTTCTACAGTAAGATCTTATATGGGATGGGGCTGGATTCTGTGTAGACAATGAAGATTGGAGTAGGAGGACAGAACAATGGATAATATATTTTATCCTTTTAATTTTGCAACCCTAGTGTGTAAGAGTCTTTTGTGGTGAAAGCTTGAATGTGGCTTTCAATTGTCATAGGATTACCAATCTTTAAACTATCCTTTTCAGCATTCTCATTTGGGGATAAAACAGTCTCAAACTTAAATGAAACTATGTGGTTGTGCTTAAACTTTTTCAAAGCCTGGTCGGCAACACTGTCAAACACATCTTCTTGAGTTTGGAAAGCTATAGGCACAGAGCATCTTCTGGACTTCTGAGAAGTTTTTCTCTGCTGGATGTCAACAGCTGATAAGTTTGCCAAAACCTGCAAAAGTATATAAAAACATTACAATTAATATATCTGGAAAAACAAGCTTTTTTGTGTGCGAGTTGAATGTATGAGCTGCTTCATGGTTTACCAAGCCCTGCTTTGTACACTTTATACTAGCTGTCCCTAGTACTGCACCTCTCAATTTTTTTATTTTAGCACAAGGCCGCATTATAACAGTATGGAAAAAGTGAGAGGGATGGAACACTCTCTGAATGCACTGTGTACTGACAGAATCCGGACAAGGCTTATTTGTTGCGGGACAACTTGGCAAATTTTGTTTAGGTTTACATGGGTGAGATCAGATCCAAAATTGTTTTTGTTGTTACTGGTGAAAATTAAAAGACCTTTTGTAATATGGTTGTTTAAATTTGTTTTTGATATTTTATAAAGAAAACACCTCCTTAAAATCCTCCCACTAGGGGTCCCCATACCTACTGGGATACTAACAAATCCTGCAGCAGAATCAGACTTGTCCATGAGTCATAGACAAGAAATGACTCATAGATAAGGCTGCATGAGCAGACACCAATCACCTTCCACCACCACAAGGGAGGGACACGCCCCCTTCTCCTGAGAGGATTTTTAACAGTCAGCTAATGAAAAGAGGGATTTTTATAATAAATATAGGTGATAGAAGCATTAAAATAGATGCAAATTTTTTTCCTTTTTTTGTGGGATCTGACAGGTACGCTTTAAGTTTTCACAGCTTTTAGTCTACAGTAATAAAGGCATGTTTATTCTTATAACTTTATTTTGCAGGTTGGTATGATTACAACGATACAAACTTAACCTTTGCAGTGCCCGATAGAGCCCTGTAACTATTTCATATTCTTCATCTACAGAGCTGTGTGAGGGTTTTTGTGAGATGCGCTGTAGTTTGTATTGATGCCATTTTGGGGCAAAGAGTTTTTCTCGATTACTTTTTAACACCTTGGGGACATCTGCCACACATATACAGTGGATGTGCACTGAGGCTGTATGAACAAGCTTGCTTCATACATGGTGGGTGCTGAAGATTAACGATTGATCTCAGCAAACATGCTGATGTTGGTCATTTAACCCTTTGAATGCTACAACAATCAAAAGCTATAGCTGCATTTAAGAGGTTGATTGACAGGTGCTGCAGGTGTTGGGGGCCTGATTGGCACCCCTGCAAGGGTACTGATTAGTTACCATGGCAGCCAGAGGCCAGTATAACTTCTTATAGGCAGGTAGGAGATGCGCTACTACAGCTTGGCACCACTTCTATGACTCTAGCTACTAAGGAAAAATTTACTTTTGTAACTTTACAAATGGCAATATAAAAAGGTATGGTTCATGTTATCACTTGGCACGGAGCTGACAGATTCCCTTTAAAAATTTGGTTTGCTCTGAAGGAAACTGAAAAACCTCAATATGTTCTATAAAAATCTATCCTGACCTCACATGGTGATTAGAATAGATTAAAATAAAATTCATTGCATTATTTAGTGCTTTCTTAAAACTTCTAGTAGCTGCAGGAAAATTTGCATCAAAAGGATAATGAATCTGAAAATGAGCATAGCTAATGCTAGGACCCTTGTAACACATACCATCTGTCTTACTGCTGTCCTCTGAAGTTGCACTCCAGAGGTGTGCTGGGCCAAATCCTCATTCCTAGGACACACATCTTCAAGAACGTTGGATTCCTCCAAAGATTCACTCTGATCATCAACAGTATAAAAACAATGGTTTCATTTAGGGTTTGCATAAAGAAAACTAAATTATTAACTTTATGTTTTGTCAGCTGTCAAGGAATACTCTATGCTGCTTACTGACATACATACAAATGACGGCCTGAGCCTGTACTGATTGTTACAACTACAGTTTACTGCATAACAACTAAGTCTATAACTGATGTATAAAGCTCATCAATTATATGCAGTAACCTACTGTAATTAAAATAGTGTTTTTTCTTAAGAAAGTAGAATGGTACCAGAAAAATATCAAAATGAGGCACCTACCGTGCTAGACATTTGAACATTTCTGTTAAACATAAGAAAATATGGTGTATATTTGGTTACTGGATTAACCAGTGTTCTAAACTGAAATAAAATAGGATCCAGTTGCTCATCCCAGTTATCCTGGTTGTCGTTCACTGCTCTCCTTATAGAAGATTTCAGCATCTCATAAGTCCCGTCATCCAATCCTGATTGGTCACTTGAGTCTGCTGCAGTCAGAGTTTGAGATATGTTCCATCTTTCACAAAGCAGCCTACTAACCTGAAAGGAATAGAAAAAGATGTCCATCATGGGGTCATCTTCTACCCCTTACAAAAGAGGGGGACATTTACTTGGAAAATAGGACCCAGCAACTCTCCTTTTGTGATTTAGTAAATACCTACATTCCCCATTAAAAATATAATTCTGGAGCATGTTTTCTTATCCTGCATAGTGCCATTCCTTTGTTATCAACAGACATTAGAGAGGTTCTCCAAATTAATTGAAAATAAAAAATTAAAAACTAACCGCTGCCTGTTAGAGCAACTGAAGTATAACCTTGTTTATTTCCCCTGTGGAATCATTGTCCCTCCGAACACACTGCAGCCACTGAGGCTTCAGGGTGTGCAAAACGTCATCAAGACAGTGGGACAGTGGTGGGACAGTGTGTCAGCACATGAAGTAAACAGATAGCTTCTTCAATGCTTTATATGCAAATATTAAATCTATTACATATGGAATGGTACATTAACTTTTAGCACACATGGAGATGTCGCATGTGCAGGTCAATGCAATGTTTCTGAGACAACCCAGCTCATCATATAAAAGCAATAGTAAACAGAAGCACCAGGGCAGACCAGAGCATTGACGCTTGACTGGGCAAGGTCAATACATAAAATTGGGCAACCCCTTTAAGACAGACACTGTTTTACTCATTATACATACATACATACTAGGTTCATACCGAATACCGAAATTTTTGTGCTGCACGATATGAATTTTAACCCATACCGCAATACCGGTTTGGCCCCTCCCCCTCTGGAATGAATGAATCAGCCCAGTGCTGCGCTGTCCCCACACCGGGGAACTAATCCTATGTGACCTGCGAGCGCTGTTCTGCCCCCCCCCAATTATTAGCGCAGTCCCCATCGGGGTAAATACATGTCACCCGCATGCGCTGCCCTCCTCGTCCTGTTTGTTGCGGCCGCTGGCGCTGACACTCTATACCAGTGGTCTCCAACCTGCAGACCTCCAGATGTTGCAAAACTACACCTCCCAGCATTCCGGACAGCTGTTGGCTGTCTGGGCATGCTGAGAGTTGTAGTTTTGCAACATCTGTAGGTCCGCAGGTTGGAGACCACTGCTCTATACTGTGCGGTATCCCTATGCCCGGGCTGCAAAAAATAAACTTTAACTCACCTCCCGTTGGTCCGGCACTGGCCTCACTTATTTCCTGGGGACGGGAACATCGGACAGACGTCAGCCTATCACCGGCCATAGCGATGTTCTGCCTCGGCCGGTGATAGGCTGAGCCCACTGTCATGTAAGAAGCCGGCTTCTTACAAGACAGTGGGCTCAGCCTATCACTGGCCGAGGCGGAACATCGCTGCAGCTGATGATAGGCTGACGGCTCTCCGACGCTCCCGCCCCCAGCGTAAGGCCGACGTAGGTGTGTTAAAGTTTATTTTGTTTACCTTCTGCAGCCCGGGCATAGGGATACCGCACAGTATAGAGTGCCAGTGCCGGCGGCCGCAACAAACAGGAAGAGGAGGGCAGCGCATGCGGGTGAAATATGTGAGTAGTACCCCGGTGGGGATGTGGGCTGATGATTAATATGGGGGGGGGGGGGGGCGCTAGGAAATACCGTTATATACTGTGGAACTGCCAAAAGTTTAAAAAAAATACTGTGATACACACATTTGGTCATACCGCCCACCCCTACATTATACTATAATCAGAAATTATTTATAGTACTTGTAAAGCACATATTGGAAAATGCCTTTTTACACAAAGATATAATTACCCCTTATTAAAATGTATCAGTAGCCCATATAGAAAGACAATACTAAGCATGGTCTCTCTTTTTTCATGCAGTATCTTTTACATGAACAGAGATTTCAAATTATACTTTACCCCATCAATTTTACTCCTGTCTATGCCACCAATTTTCATACCTCCTCACAGAAGTCCCAGGTTTGATTGAAATAAATGTTTTTTGCAGCCCCGAATCTGCATGGACAGCAATAGAAAAATAAGATTACAACTATTATTGTTTTTAATGTATCATATCAGTGCACAAATGTAATCTCTTTAGATAGATAATGACTGAGGCTGGTTTCACACTAGCATAATACAGATGTATATTTGTGTCTATCCTGGCCTGACAGTCTTTGACAGCTGTCAGTTCAGGTCACCAGATCCACAGTCAGGCCAGGACTTGCGGCCATAATAAAGATGTAAAAATGCGTCCACAGTACACTGGTGTGAAACCAGCCTTAAACCCTGAAGGACCAAGCCTATTTTGACCTTAAATAGGCACTGTCACAAATTTTCTTTTTTTACAAATGGTAAGTGCCTATGAATATAAGTGAATCTTCAATATACTTGCATAATTTTTTTGGGTCATTTTACCTTTGAAAATCCTCGCTAGAGATGAGCGAACTTACAGTAAATTTGATTCGTCACAAACTTCTCGGCTCGGCAGTTAATGACTTATCCTGCATAAATTAGTTCAGCTTTCAGGTGCTCCGGTGGGCTTGAAAAGGTGGATACAGTCCTAGGAAAGAGGACTGTATGCACCTTTTCTCCTAGGACTGTATCCACCTTTTCCAGCCCACAGGACCACCTGAAAGCTGAACTAATTTATGCAGGATAAGTCATCAACTGCCGAGCCGTGAAGTTTGTGACAAATCAAATTTACTGTAAGTTCGCTCATCTCTAATCCTCGCTACAACAGTGGCCATTAGGGGTCCCCCATATCATTTTCCACACTGCTGTCCCTCTGCAAACCAAGTGAGGCAATACTCTAGTCGGATTCCAGGAAGTGGGGGCGGGCTTAGCACTGTGCTGGCATGTCAATCACTCTGCAGAGCATAGCGTGAGACAGACCGCTACTGACAGCAGTTCACACAGGCTGGGTTCACACTAAGTTTTGTACTTACGGTTCCTGTATACGGCTGGGAGGAGGAGGGTGGGGCTTAATTGCGGTGCCCGCACTCAGCCGTATAGGGGAACCGTATTTAATGCATGTCTATGAGCCGACCGGAGTGAACCGTAGCCTCTGGTTGGCTCCGTTTTCGGCCGTATGCGGTTTCCCGACCGTAGGCAAAAACGCGGTCGACCAAAATGGTGCTGATAAACACTACAGATCATGGAGCACAAAATTGGCCTCAAAAGGAAAATAAAAAGAGTTATAGCGGTCAGAAATTGGCATTTAAAAAATTTAAAAAGTTTTGAATTTTAAAAGTAGTAAAACATGATGGAAACTATACAAACTGGATATTGTAGTATTCGAACCGACCCAAAGAATGAAGATAACATTGTCAGTTAAAATAGAAGTAGCTTCTGGCTCCATACACTGTTTACATTTAGGCACCTTAAAGGGGTTCTCCGGTGCTTAGACATCTTATCCCCTATCCAAAGGATAGGGGATAAGATGCCTGATCGTGGGAGTCCCGTCGCTGGGGACCCCCGGGATCTTGCACGCGGCACCCCATTTGTAATCTGTCCCCGGAGCGTGTTCGCTCCGGAACAGATTACCGGCGGCCACAGGACGGGCGGCGTGTGACGTCACGCTCCACCCCTCAATGCAAGCCTACGGGAGGGGGCGTGATAGCTGTCACGCCCCCTCCCGTAGGCTTGCATTGAGGGGCGGAGAGTGACATCACACGGGGGCATGACGTCATACGCCGCCCGCCCTGTGGTGGCCGGTAATCAGTCCCGGAGCGAACACGCTCCGGAGACTGATTACAAACGGGGTGCCGCGTGCAAGATCCCGGGGGTCCCCAGCGGCGGGACTCCCGCGATCAGGTATCTTATCCCCTATCCTTTGGATAGGGGATAAGATGTCTAAGTACCAGAGTACCCCTTTAACACTGGCAACCAGCTATTGATGGCCTATCCCAAGAACATGCCATCAATACATTTTCCTTGGAAAATCCCTTTTTGTAACCCTGAAATAAGTTTTCAGACTTCAAGGAAAAAAAAAAAAAAAACTTTTTGTATAATATATTCTGCAAACTTACATCATGTTTAATCACAAAGCCCTTACCTAAAATAAATGGAGGACAATGCTCTGGCAATACTCAGTGCATCATTTGTGGGGACAGGCATCGCTTCAGTCCATTTCGTAAAGAAGTCAGTCACAGTTATTACATAGGCATTGAGTTGAGAAGTTGTAGGAAATTGCCCTAGGAAATCAAAAAGCTTACGATAGAATTTTAGAATGTAACACGTATGTTCCAATACCTGTACATCCCTGACCATCATAACAACTGAATGATGAAAAGTGAAACATTCTTTTCTGACACATGATGGACAAAGTTCAAGACTATGCACAAAGAAGAGTTTTACAGCACTTAAGGAAATCTGTCATCAGTTTCACCTGCACTAACCTATCACAGTGCAGGTGATTCTGATGACAACGATACTTACCTGGTCCCATTCCATGCTCTGGTTCTTCTGCAATCTTCCACCATATTTTGTGTTCCGGGGTTTTGAGCATGGGCGGGGCAGAGTTTCATGAAGTCGGCCCTGGAATAGAAGATACGGTGGAAGGTTGCGGAAGAACCAGAGCAAATAACAGGACCAGGTAAGTATTGTTGTCATCAGTGTCCCCTGCACTACCTGTCTGTACTGACAGGTTAGTGCAGGTACAGATTTCCTTTAAAATGCATATTTTTCTTATACATTTAGAAGTCATGTTGCATCTGCTCTCCTGCAGCGTTTGCATTAAAAGTTACTTACCATGCAGTGTCATACCCAAAATTTCCCAGGGACTGTCTGCTTTTACAGGTTTGCATTTCTTAGCTGGATATTTGTGATATTCAGCATTCTGACATGTTTCACACACCTTGATCTGCATTAGAAACAGAAAAGTATTAAAAGTGTTAAGGCCAGTAGCTGAGGTCAATGTTTTAGCAGAATTTTTAGATCGGAATTTTGTGATGGAAATTTCGCCCAGATAATTCCTCAGTGTGAATGGGTTAACGGAAAACCCATTCACCTGCATTGTACCCTCAGGCAGCGGAATCCCAGTCAAAATTTCCATGCTGTGAACCTGGGCTTAAAGAGGTACTCCGCTGCTCAGCGTTTGGAACAAACTGTTCCGAACGCTGGAGCCGGGAGCTCGTGATATCATAGCCCCACCCCTCATGACGTCATGGGGGGGTGGCAGGGCTATGACGTCACGAGCTGCCGGCACCAGTGTTCGGAACAGTTTTTTCCAAACGCTGAGCAGCGGAGTACCTCTTTAATGTCATTAATTAAAACTTTTGACATGTCACAAGCTTAGATTGTTCAGGGTCATAGGGGGAGATTTATCAAAATCTGTGCAGAGAAAAAGTGGTGCAGTTGCCCATGGCAACCAATCAAATTGCTTCTTTCATTTTTTACAGGCCTCTAAAAATTAAAGAAGCAATCTGATTGGTTCCTATGGGCAACTGCACCACTCTTTCTCTGCACAGGTTTTGATAAATCTCCAGCATAGTGCAGAGACCCCCTCCAATCCCCTGATATAGCCAGATGGATTACAAGGTAGCAAGCTTTACTCCCCTACTCTGTACTTAGTCTGCCTGATTGCAAGAATCTGGCACCACAGACTTTTGCTGGAGCCAATCTCTGCAATCTGACAGACTGAGTGCAGGGCCAGGGAGCGAAGTTCGCTGTTGCGCACTTCACATGGATATTAGAGATGAGCGAACTTACAGTAAATTCGATTCGTCACGAACTTCTCAGTTGATGACTTTTCCTGCATAAATTAGTTCAGCTTTCCGGTGCTCCGGTGGGCTGGAAAAGGTGGATACAGTCCTAGGAGACTCTTTCCTAGGAATGTATCCACCTTTTCCAGCCCACCGGAGCACCTGAAGGCTGAACTAATTTATGCAGGAAAAGTCATCAACTGCCGAGCTGAGAACTTCGTGACAAATCGAATTTACTGTAAGTTCGCTCATCTCTAATGGCTATATCTGATACAGCAGGATCTGTTTCCCCTTGACTTACATTCTGAAAAAAAAAATGCATTGTAACATATACAGGTCTTTTTGCTGTATACAATAGCATAGCCTAATACACTTTAGCATACAGCAGAATTAAAGGTAAAACAGAAACATATGTAAACACTTTCTCCAACATTTTCACAAGTAACTCAAGACTGACACATCTTGGGGTGGGATTACTAAAAGATCTAGGTTAGGTTACCATTTACCCTACTCAAACAAAACAATGCATTTCATAAATCCTCCTGCCCCAATTTAAAGGGGTATTCAACCCATAGACATCTTATCCTCTATTCAAAGGGCCCCCCGCGATCGCCGTGCAGCACCCAGCATTCTGTGCCGGGCTGCTGCTCCTCTAGTCTCCGAAACCTCTGAGTTTCTGGGACTGGAGAAGTGTCGTCATGTCACACCACCTTGTGATGCCACAAGGGGAGTCACAAGGGGCGTCGGCATTGTGAGCATCCATGCCTCCGTCCCCTCTTCGCCTGTATTCCTGCCAGCTGTAGTCTCTATTGCATGCAACAGCTCATTTGCATATTAGCAACAGGGGCTCTGTCTCACTAACGGGACCACCGTTCGGGGTGAGTGCAATATCGTTTTACTCATGTTCACCCTCACTATAACCCTGTGTATGGGGTTTAGTGCAGATGAACAAGCTGTCAGGTTTCCTGTAACAAGTGTCTTTTCTTGGATACCAAGAGTATTATGTGAAATAAGTGGTTGGTCTTTCGCTTTACCAGTGTTTCCCAACCAGGTGGCCTTCAGCTGTAAAGCCTACAACTCCCAGCCTTTGGCAGCCCAAGCATACTGGGATTTGAATTTTGCAATAGCAGGAGGTACCCTGGTTGGGAATGTTCTATACACTGGTAGTGTGACGCTCTACAAACTTACCCAGTCTATTACATCCTTCACAACCCCAAGCCAGTAATATCGGCTTTGAATCCTGTTGACAGTTTTCTTTTGTCCCAAATGATGGCCAGACTCTGTGAGATGGCTTTCTAAGAAAATATGGTGCCTTCTTTCTGGGTCCACAACCACTTCCCTCTTCTCTTCATTTTTTGGTCCAACATAGTACAGGCAACCACCTGAAAACATTTAAAAAAAAAAAAAAAAAATGTAAGAAAGGTACAGCATAGGGCTGTGCTGTATGATCAAGTATGTGTATCACTGTATTTTTGTAATTTATTCCACGGTATATAATGGTATTCCCCCCCCCCCAAATTAATTATTAGCCCATCGGGATACTACTCTTGTCACCCGCAAGCACTGCCCTCCTGGTCCTCCTGTTTGTTGCGGCCGCCGGCGCTGACACTCTATACTGTATCCAATGCCTGGGCTGCAAAAGGTAAACAAAAATAAACTTTAACGCATGATCCTACGTCTGCCTTACACTCTTCCTGGGGACGGGAACGTCGGAGAGCCGTCAGCAGCGATGTTCCGCCTCGGCCGGTGATAGGCTGAGCCCACTGTCATGAAGACTGTAAGAAGACGGCTGCGGCCAGAGATCGCTGCGGCCAGAGATAGGCTGAAGGCTGTCCGATGTTCCATTCCCTGGGAAGCTGGTCAGGACCGACGGGGAAGGTGAGTCAAAGTTTATTTTGTTTACCTTTTGCAGCCCGGGCATAGGGATACAGCTATAGAGTGTCAGCGCCGGCGGCCCGCAACAAACAGGAGGACAAGGAGGGCAGCGCTTGCGGGTGACATGTGAGTATTTACCCCGATGGGGACAGCGCAGCGCTGGGCTGATAATTGGGGGCGGAACAGCGCTCGCGGGTCACATATGATTAGTTCCCCGATGTGGAAACAGCGCAACGCTGGGCTGATAATTCATTCCCGAGGGGGAGGGGCCAAACCGGTATTGCGGTATGGGGAAAAATTCATATCGTGCAGGACAAAAATTTCGGTATTCGGTATGAACCGGTATACCACCCAGCCCTAGTACAGCATGCTCCAAAATGGTACCCCAAGTCTTTCCACTGAATGGGGTGGTATAAGCTCTATGCATTGTTTTGGAGCACCAGATACCCGAGCAGTGTACTTTGGTATGTCTGGCATTACCATAGATCAGTTACCCCCAACCACTGTGCCTCCAGCTGTTGCAAAACTACAACTCCCAGCCTTCGGCTGTCTGGGCATGCTGGGAGTTGTAGTTTTGCAACAGTTAGAGGCACGCTGGTTGGGAAACACTGCCATAGATAAATGTATGTCAGCAGCTACATTCAACGGGAAGAATCATGGTCTCATTGTTAAAGAGGTTATCCAGGAAAAAACTTTTATATATATCTCTCAACTGGCTCCAGAAAGTTAAACAGATTTGTAAATTACTTCTATTAAAAAAATCTTAATCCTTTCAGTACTTATGAGCTTCTGAAGTTAAGGTTGTTCTTTTCTATCTAAGTGCTCTCTGATGACACCTGTCTCTGGAAACGCTCAGTTTGCTATGGAGATTTGCTTCTAAACTGGGCGTTTCCCGAGACACGTGTCATCAGAGAGCACTTAGACAGAAAAGAACAACCTTAACTTCAGAAGCTCATAAGTACTGAAAGGATTAAGATTTCTTAATAGAAGTAATTTACAAATCTGTTTAATTTTCTGGAGCCAGTTGATATATTATATCTCAAGTTTTTTCCTGGACAAACCCTTTAAGATAGTGGTGGGCCCCAGAGGTCGGACCCCCCATAATCAGACACTTATCCCCTATTAGAGAACCACCATGTGTATTAATAAAATAAGTTACAGCTATTTGTACACTGTATATATGTAGAGTGGGGCTCTGCAAGCACAGCACATGATCAGGTGTCAGGCCAGCCCTGGCAAGGGTACAGTTGTGCTGCAGTGTCACATGTATACTACATAATGTATAAGAGTTGACGCTTGTGGGACCCCAGGAGTCTTGTGATAGGTGGACTAGGGATGCCAGCTATCCATACAACCCATAGTGTGCCTGTGTATGAGAGGATATAGGGCAGATCCCACTGGTGCCCTTACAGGTTCTCACTTACCTTCCAGGACAAACTTGCGGGCATATCTCTTTAAATTCTTCTTCTTGATGGAGCAGAAGGATGATGGGAAGGATCCCTCAGCCAGCAGCCTGTATATATCCTCCAGCTTGTTAGGACTGGACTCCACCACCTCCTCCGCCACCTGCAGAGGCTCCATGGCCAGCACAAGCGCCCTGTCCAGCTGGGGGCGCCTTTCACTGCCACCAGAGCACATAGGCTACAATGACTGAGCGGCGACACGACATGTTCCAGTTCTTACAGGTGTTTCCGGGGGGGGCTCATTTACGGGACACCGGCTGCATAAGGGACCGTGTCAAACTACACAGCGACTGTATCAGGCGCACGGCTGACAACATGTGTGACCAGACCTCCGCCGTAGAACGTTTGGAGACAGTTTCTTAGGCGGGTAGTCACGTGTTGTTTCCGGAAGTGGCTGTGCACACGGAATGGAGGCTGTATAGTGGCCAGTAATGACGGCTTCGTATTGCTGTGCCTGCTTCTACAGGGATAACATCTTCGTAGAGGAGTACCAGCTGCACGTCAGCTTCACCGATGAGCAGCAGTTCTCCAGGGACTATGAGAGGGTACTGAGTGCTCTATGACAGACATAGGACTACCACATACTATCAGGACTTGTGCAAAGGAACAGTGAAGTAGTCACCCATATATCATCTTTCAGAGGTTTATTTAACCCCTTAAGGACTCAGCCCATTTTGGCCTTAACCCCTTAAGGACCGGGGGTTTTTCCGTTTTTGCATTTTCGTTTTTTGCTCCTTGCCTTTAAAAAATCATAACTCTTTCAATTTTGCACCTAAAAATCCATATGATGGCTTATTTTTTGCACCACAAATTCTACTTTGTAATGACGTCAGTCATTGTGCCCAAAAATCTACGGTGAAACGGGAAAAAAAATCATTGTGAGACAAAATTGAAAAAAAAAACGCCATTTTGTAACTTTTGGGGGCTTCCGTTTCTACGTAGTACATTTTTCGGTAAAAATGACACCTTATCTTTATTCTGTAGGTCCATACGATTAAAATGATACCCTACTTATACAGGTTTGAATTTGTCGCACTTCTGGAAAAAATCATAACTTCATGCAGAAAAATTTATACGTTTAAAATTGTCATCTTCTGACCCCTATAACGTTTTTATTTTTCCGTGTATGGGGCGGTATGAGGGCTCATTTTTTGCGCCGTGATCTGAAGTTTTTAACGGTATCATTTTTGCATTGATAGGACTTATTGATCGCTTTTTATTCATTTTTTCATGATATAGAAAGTGACCAAAAATGCACTATTTTGGACTTTGGAATTTTTTTGCGCGCACGCCATTGACCGTGCGGTTTAATTAACGATATATTTTTATAATTCGGACATTTCCGCACGCGGCGATACCATTTATGTTTATTTTTATTTTTATTTACACTGTGTTTTTTCTTTTATGGGAAAAGGGGGGTGATTCAAACTTTTAATAGGGAAGGGGTTAAATGATGTTTATTCACTTTTTTTTTGCACTTTTTTTTTTGCAGTGTTATAGGTCCCATAGGGACCTATAACACTGCACACACTGATCTTTTACATTGATCACTGGTTTCTCATAAGAAACCAGTGATCGATGATTCTGCCGCATGACTGCTCATGCCTGGATCTCAGGCACTGAGCAGTCATTCGGCGATCGGACAGCGAGGAGGCAGGTAGGGGCCCTCCCGCTGTCCTGTCAGCTGTTCGGGATGCCGCGATTTCACCGCGGCTATCCCGAACAGCCCACTGAGCTAGCCGGCATGGTTTCGGTTTCACTTTAGACGCGGCGTTCAACTTTGAACGCCGCGTCTAAAGGGTTAATAGCGCGCGGCACAGCGATCAATGCCGCGCGCTATTAGCCACGGGTCCCGGCCGTTGTTAGAGGCCGGGCCCGAACCGCTATGACGCGGGGCCACGCCGTGGCCCCGCGTTATAGATCGGGAGTGGACACATGACGTTCCAGTACGTCATGTGTCCTTAAGGGGTTAAGGACTCAGACAATTTAATTTTTACGTTTTCATTTTTTCCTCCTCGCCTTCTAAAAATCATAACTCTTTTATATTTTCATCCACAGACTAGTATGAGGGCTTGTTTTTTGCGCGACCAGTTGTCCTTTGTAATGACATCACTCATTATATCATAAAATGTATGGCGCAAACAAAAAACACTATTTTTGTGGGGAAATTAAAACGAAAAACGCAATTTTGCTAATTTTGAAAGGTTTTGTTTTCACGCCGTACAATTTCTGGTAAAAATGACATGTGTTCTTTATTCTGAGGGTCAATACGATTAAAATGATACCCATTATTATATACTTTTATATTATTGTTGCGCTTAAAAAAAATCACAAACTTTTTAACCAAATTAGTACGTTTATAATCCCTTTATTTTGATGACCTATAACTTTTTTATTTTTCAGTATAAGCGGCGGTATGGGGGCTCATTTTTTGCACCATGATCTGTACTTTTTTTTGATACCACATTTGTATATAAAAAACTTTTAATACATTTTTTATAATTTTTTTTTAATAAAATGTATTAAAAAAGTAGGAATTTTGGACTTTTTAAATTTTTTTTCGTTCACGCCGTTCACCGTACGGGATCATTAACATTTTATTTTAATAGTTCGGACATTTACGCACGCGGCGATACCAAATATGTCTATAAAAAATGTTTTTTACGCTTTTTGGGGGTAAAATAGGAAAAAACGGACATTTTACTTTTTTATTGGGGGAGGGGATTTTTCACTTTTTTTTTACTTTTACTTTTACATTTTTTTACATTTTTTTTTACACTTGAATAGTCCCCATAGGGGACTATTCATAGCAATACCATGATTGCTAATACTGATCTGTTCTATGTATAGGACATAGAACAGATCAGTATTATCGGTCATCTCCTGCTCTGGTCTGCTCGATCACAGACCAGAGCAGGAGACGCCGGGAGCCGCACGGAGGAAGGTGAGGGGACCTCCGTGCGGCGTTATGAATGATCGGATCCCCGCAGCAGCGCTGCGGGCGATCCGAACGTTCATTTTAATCGCGAACTCCCGCAGATGCCGGGATCTGTATTGATCCCGGCACCTGAGGGGTTAATGGCGGACGCCCGCGAGATCGCGGGCGTCGGCCATTGCCGGCGGGTCCCTGGCTGCGATCAGCAGCCGGGATCAGCCGCGCATGACACGGGCATCGCTCCGATGCCCGCGGTTATGCTTAGGACGTAAATGTACGTCCTGGTGCGTTAAGTACCACCTCACCAGGACGTACATTTACGTCCTGCGTCCTTAAGGGGTTAAAAGTGAAAGAAGCAATCTGATTGGTTGCTATGGGTAACTGCACCACTCTTCATCTACACAGGTTTTAAAGGAGAACTACGGGATGTACAAATTATCTCCTATCCTAATGATAGAGGATAAGTGTAAGATCGCGGGGGGTCTGACCACTAGGGCCCCCTGCGATCTCCCGAACGGAGCCCCGGCTCCCTGCATGAAAGGAGCGTTTTCGACCACAGCACAAAGCTGCGGCCGACATGCCCCTCCATGCAGTTCAATGGCAGAGCCGGAGATTGCTGAAAGCAATGCTCTGCCTCTGCCATAGAACTGTATAGAGGAGGCATGTTGGCCGCCGCTTCCGGCGATGGTCGAAAATGCCCGTTCCATGCGGGGAGCCTCTCTGTTCGGGAGATTGCGATCGGACCCCCCGCGATCTTACACTTATCCCCTATCATTAGGATAGGGGATAATTTGTACATCCCGGAGGTATCCTTTAATAAATCTCCCCCTATGAGCTCTAAAACTGAAAACGGACATTAACTTTTTGTAAAATGTGGACAAATGTTATCTGGGAGTCAAGAGGGAGATATAAAACCCTGTACCCACTTAGGTCATTTTTTATTTATCTTTTTCATTTTTTTTCACCCTTTAGTGGCCTTTTCACGCTCAGTGAGAGTTTTTCAAAATGGCCGCATGCTCTGGGTAGGCTTACAACTTTTGTTTGCCTGAAAAAAAAAAAAGCAACAAAAAACTGTCCCCTCATTTTTATCCTTCATGATGCAGTTTTTGTTGTAATTTTTTTGTTGTATTAGTATAAGTTGTTTTTATTTGGCATTTTATCCCCTAAGTTTTTTCTCATTAAAAGTCATGTGACTCAAGTATTGAAT
Source organism: Hyla sarda (assembly GCF_029499605.1). Classification (NCBI taxonomy): domain Eukaryota; kingdom Metazoa; phylum Chordata; class Amphibia; order Anura; family Hylidae; genus Hyla; species Hyla sarda. Next base: position 463,842,014 of record NC_079189.1, read on the forward strand.
AATTGGGGGAGAAAACGGCAACATACACGTACACACACACACACACAGATTTATCAAAACCCGTGTAGAATAGTGGTACAGTTGCCCATAGCAACAAATCAGATTACTCTTCCTCTACACAGGTTTAGATAAATCTCCCACACAGACTTTTATATTTTTTTCCCCACATATAGAAGAGAAAAAAGCCAAAGTTTCAGCATGCTGAAATTAAAGGAGTATTCCAGGATGTAAAAATTGTGTTTCAGACTGGCGTCAGTAAAAAAAAATGAAGGGATACATACCTGCCGCCGCTCCCCAGGCCTCCGGTAACCCGCTCTGGCCTTTGCTGTGTTCCTCTTCCTGGTGGTCGGTGAGTCCTACTGCACTCAGCCAATCACCGGCCGCAGCGAAGTCCCGCCTTGGACGGCCATAGGCTGAGCGGCAGTGTGACGTTTTCGGACCAGCCTTGCTCTTCTTCCTGGTACCGGGACCGAAAACGTCACACTGCTGCTCACCCTATCACCGGCCAAGGTGGGACTTCGCTGCGGCCGGTGATTGGCTGAGCACAGTATGACTCACCGATCACCAGGAAGAGGATCGTGGCGGAGGCTGAGACGGGTTACCAGAGGTACCGTGGGAGGGGCGACAGGTATGTATCCCTTTATTTTTTTACAGTTCAGTGTTTCATATTGCCCTAGTTACTAGCTAACATCTGCCCATTTATTTGTTTTCAAGAAATTGTGGTGTTTTTCCTCGAAATCTTTCAATGCTTTGGTTTGTCTATGTAAAAATATAGGGAAATTCCACAGACATACACAAAAATGAATATATAACAAAACGAGTAAAATGTTGGCTCTCGTAATCCCATAAAGAGCTGAGATGTTCTATTCAGATAATGTTAGAAGGGTTACTGATCTGCATATGCTTGGTGTTTTAGGCATTACAAAGCAGAGGATGCCATGATGCTGAGAAGTTTGAACGTATATTGGAAAAGGTAAAGTAAATTCTATTCACTGTATACTATGCACTGATGAAGTTACCTTGTAGACATCATGCTTTTTACTAGGTATTGAGAACATGACAGATGCTTTGAAAAATGATATCTTCTTCAGAAATAGTAAACAAAGCACATTCCAACCATATGAACATGTGTAGTCATAAGATCCAGTCTGAATTAAAATGAAAGGATTATTTAGTTTCTTTAAACACTGTGCTTGCCTAAAAATGACTAAACACATGATAAATGTTACCAAAGCTTCCCAATTCATCAGAATAGTGTGTATTGCGGCAGCCTGACTGGCCTCATGATGTCTGTGGATTGAAGGATCAGGCATGTGGTAGCAGCATATTCCCATCTATTCAAGAAATAAAAAACTATATATACAGGGTGATTCAAAAAGGACGGTTCAAAATTATAGCCTTGGTATTCATAACCGAGAGAATGTATCAAAAATGTATTCACATGAGAATACACATTATAGATCCAAGTTTTATCTATACACTTTAAATGTTCAAATGTGGACATTTTTGTCATATTTGCCTTATCGTGGTTAGAGAACCTATAGTTCTCTACTAGTCATCCTGGTCAACTTTCTAGGACTACGCTCATACGTGGCTTAAACCCTGTTCACCGTCACTTCTGTAGTCTTTAGGCATCCTGAATATATATACCGTATATTTTTACAAAAACACCCAGTGGTTTTAAATAGCTTTACCCAATGTGAAATGCAGTTTCTAAGAAGCACATTTACCAGATTCTAAGTTCTAATTCTAAAAGTTTCCCTGTACTGTCACAACAGACCCCGTTCTTGGAAATTACAACACACCAAAGCCTTTCTTTGCTTCCATGTCTTCGTTTTACATCATACCATGTTAGCACATTTGGCTATTTAACAAGAAAGCTCTGCTGTGATTGGCTGCTATAGGCAACTAAGCCAGTTTTGCTTTGATTATCAGTCGCTGACCATTTACCACTAATGTTACTTTAACTACAGGCCTTTACTTTTGCTACATCCTTTTTGAATCATATATTTTTGGGGTGATAGCTGTAATGCTCCCTGTGCAAGTCTGCAGTACTTTTTACCAGGTAGAGTGACAAACATCTGATGAATATACTGTGGAAATCATTAGTCATTTCCTATACTGGTGGTTTCTCACTGCAATATTTGGCTCAGTATTTTGCATCAGTATTTGTAAGCCAAAACCAGGAATGGATCCAAAACAAAGAAAAGGTAAAATTGGTTTTATTGTTTTAAATAAATCTATGTAAAACTCTTTTTAGGTTAAGAAAGAGGTGCAAAGAAGAATGACTTTGGCAGAAGAATCAATGCACAGAAAGGCAGAAATTTCACGTTTTTATAAACCATTGCATCCAGAAATATATAATTTACAGGTAACTTAGCATTTGTATACAGATGACATCGCTTTCCCAAGCTTGTGATTCTGCTGCATTAATCATAACTGAGCATCAGCACTAAGGAGGAAACAAAGGTCAGTCTTGTAGATGCCATCCATGCCATGAGTCCTTTTAAAGGGGTACTCTTTGGATAGGGGGAGACCATGTCTGGTCACTGGGGGTCCTTGCGCTGGGGACCCCTGCGCTGGGGACCCCCATTATCCGGTGCACAGAGCGAACTCCGCTCCGTGCCAGATGACTGTCGATCACAGCCGCCATGCCCACTCCATACATGTTTATGGGAGGAAGCGTGACGGCTGTGTACTAGCCGTCATGCCCCCTCCCATAGACATGAATGGAGGGGGTGTGGCGTGACATCACAATCATGGAAGCCCCAGGCTTCTGTGATCGTAATGCCGCAGCGCCAACATGGATATAGCAGGGAGGGGTCCCACGCCTTTAAAAGTATGTTCATGGATAATAGCAACATTGGAGACTAAGCTCTTCTTTGCCTCTTGTTCAATCACTGTAATCAATGTGGCAGAATATATGTATGTATGTATGTATGTATATATATATATATATATATATATATATATATATATATATACAGGGATGTGGAATTTCTATCGCCCGACGCCCCGGACTAGCAGTTTTGGGCGCCGGGCAGGTGAATTTGTCCGGCCCTTAGCCCGGCTTCGGGCAAGCAGGGCCGGACCTGACAAGTGCGGCGGCGATCTGCAGTCTGTATGGAGCGGGCTCCCGACTCCTGCCCGCTCCATACTCTGCAGCCTGTGTCCTCCGAAGCAGAGCAGGGGAGATGAGAAGCTGTGTATGTCTCTCTCTCCCCTGCTCTGCAGATGTACGGGGGGCGGGGGAGATGAGGGGGCATGGCTTACTTCTCCCCGTGCAGACCTGCGTCCTCTGCCTTCACTTCCCCCAGCTGTAGCTTCGGAGAGCTGAGGGGAGGAGGTGCGTCTGCGCGGGGAGATGCTTGCGGCGCTCTGCAGTATGTATGGAGCGGGCTCGGGACTCCGGACCGCTCCATACTCTGCAGCCCCCAGCTGTTCTCAGTAGCCGGGGGCCGCCGCTAATAGCCAGCATGCGGCGATCGCCGCGGCTGGCTATTAACCCTTTAGATCGCCGCTGTCAAAGCTGACAGCGGCGTCTAAAGCCTGGGTTCTCAACCTGGGGTACGCGAAAACGCTGACAAATACCGGCCATGCATTGGCCAGTATTTGTCAGCACATAGCCGCGGCAGCTCACTGTACAGTAGCGCGGCCAGAGATGCGGCCGGGGCTACTGTAAGTGAGCTGCGTGGTTGCCAGGGAGACGTGTGGCCTCCCCTGACGTTGCGCGGAGTTGCCGCACAGCACAGGGGGACGTCACACGTCAGTGCGGCCCTGTGGAACATCCCATGAAGCAGCAGGCAACGGGACCACAGGACGCCAGGTAAACAACTGTATGGCACAGGGGGGGGGGGGGGACTGTATGGGACGGAGCACAAGGCATTAAGATGGAGGGGGAGAGGGATAATGGCGGAGGGGGGGGGTGGGAGTAATAAAGCACAAGGCATTGAAATTTTATGTCCTGTGCTTTATTACTCCCCTCTCCCCTTCCATCTTAATCCCCTTGTACCATTCCCCCCTTCCTCTGATTTCCCTTTTGCCATATCCGATAATAATGGCACAAGGGGATTAATATGGAGGGGGGAAAATGACAAAAGGGGATCAGAGGGAGGGGGGAATAATGACACAAGGGGATTAATATGGAGATGGGGGGGTTGATTATCCCCCCCCCCCCTCCATCTTAATCCCCTTGTGCTATTATTATCCGATATGGCAAAAGGGGATCAGAGGGAGGGGGATTTATCAAACCCCCCCCCCCTCCATATTAATCCCCCTGTATCATTATTCCCCCTCCTCCATCTTAATCCCCTTGTTCCATATTTGATAATAATGGCACAAGGGGATAAAGATGGAGGGGGAATAATGGTAAAAGGGAATCAGAGGGAGGTGGGAATTGTGGGACAGGGGGAGTAACACGGAGGGGGAATAATAGCACAAGGGGATTAAGATGGAGAAGGGATGCATTAGTATAAAGGTAAGAACACGCCTTTTGTCTGCGGGTACCCCTCGCTCGCAAGTTCCGCGTGAGGGGGTACCCGTGGACATACTTTCAGGCCTTGGGGGTACGGTCGCCGAAAAGGTTGAGAACCACCGGTCTAAAGGAGGGACATGTGAATGCTCCCTGGTGGGCTAGGGGGGTGGATCACCCCCCCCCCCCCACAGCGCGATCGCAGGGGGGCGATCCACTATGGAGGTGGCCGGAGAACTTACCTCTGCTTCTTCCTGTCCCGGCTCTGTTATTGATAGATCCCGGCTGGACCAGGCTCTATCAATGGATCACAGAGCACACAGATTAATAGAGTTCAATAGAATCTATTCATCTGTCTGAGGAATCTAATGATTCCTCATAAGTCTAATAAAGTGTAAAAAAAAAAAAAAAAAAAGTTTTAATAAAAGTTTGAAAGACACCCAGTGGTCTTCAAACGGTGCCCCTCCAGATGTTATAAAACTATAATTCCAAGCATGCCAGGACAGCCGTTGGCTGTCCGGGCATGCTGGGAGTTGTAGTTTTGCAACATCTGGAGGGCCACAGTTTGAAGACCGCTGCATTAACCCCTTCCATGTTAAAAGTTCAAATCACCCCCTTTTCCTATATAAAAACATGCAATCATAATAAAAATAAACATATTTGGTATCGCTTCGTGCGTAATTGTACAACCTATTAAAATATAACATTATGTATCCCGTACGGTAAATGTAATAAAAATACCAAACCACAGATTTGCAATTTTTATAATATCCCAGAAAAAAAAGTTAAAAAGCGATTAAAAAGTCAGATCAATGCCAAAATGGTACCGATACAAAAAACAGATTATGGTGCAGAAAATGATCCCTCATACAGCCTGGTATGCGGAAAAAAAATAAAGCTACAGGGGTTAAAAAATGGCAATTAAAAAAATTAGAAAAAGTTCAGAATTAGTAAAACATGACGTAAACGATACAAATCTGGTATCGCTGTAATCAGGCGCCTAAAGTAAAAAACTAACATGTTATCTGACCACAAGGTAAATGGCGCAGAAAAGAAAAACCACCAAATCTGCAAAATTATCTTTTACTATTTCAATTTCACTTCCCTAAATATATATATATTTTTTGGTTCAGAGAATACGTTATTGAAAAATTAAAAGGTATCCTTATAGTAGGTAGTTATGGCTATTATAGGGCGAGGAGGAAAAAATCAGAGCGTAAAAGCGAAAATTGGCCCGGACAAGTGGATCGTCATGAGGGACAAGTAGATTTTGCTCCATTTTAGTCCCGTGGACAAGAAGTTTTTTATAAAATTTCCACACCCCTGTATGTATGTATGTATGTATATATATATATATATATATATATATATATATATATATATATATATATGGACTTCTGGCTAATAATTGCATTTATTATTGTTATTAGGAGTCCTTTTTAGCTGAAGAATTTCTGGAAGCTGTTCGTTTTTGTGAGTCTCCTAATGCAAGTTTGGAAGGTCTCTTAAACCATCTGTATTCAATTCCAGGTAATGTGCTTTTAAAAAAAAAATATATATTTATTTAAGTTTTGTAATTTTAATAACAAACACCGCCAACATGGCGGAACAAAAGCAACATGTACAATAACAGTCTCCGAGGGTCCCAGAAACCAGCTCTAAGACAGTAACTAACAGGGATTCAAATTACACCAGGATGAGCACCAGTTAGATAGAAGGGCATATCTGAGACCCAACCAGAGGAGGCCCAACACAGACAAACACACATACATACACAAAAGCACACTTATCGGCAACTATCCCAGCCCCCTCTTGCAAAGGACAGCATCACACCATATAAACCTACTGGATCAGTCTGGCCGGAGGGTCAGCCGACACATCCTGCAAGAGCCAGGGGGTCCATACCCTGTCAAATTTCTTAGGGCACTAATGACTCACATATAGAGCCTGGTACAATGGGACATATTTCTTTACCAAAGTTAGCCAATGAGACAGCGGGGGTTGGGGGGGTGGATGTATCCTTCCATGTCATTACTACCACTTTACGGGCACAGAATAGCAGGAAACGAATCAGCAAGCGTCTATGTGAACTAGAGACCACTTCATTAATAACTCCCAGCAGGCACACCAAAGGGTTGAGTATAAAAGGGAAGTCTAGATTATGAGCCAGAAACTCCATCCCCTCCCTCCAGAAAAGAGCAATGACGGGAAACTCCCACTCATGCAAAAAAATGTCAACCTCTGAAGAGCATTGAAAACACAGATCAGAGAGAAACACCATGCGCTTAAGCTTAGCAGGGGCATAATACAACCTTAATACATATCTAGATTGGATCAGCATATCTCTACTGCTAACCACTGTGGAATAATAAGAGCCCTCAACCTCCTTCCACTGACACTCGGACAAACCTGGGATATCAGCCACCCACTTATGAAAGGATAGTGAGAAAGGGCCAGGCCCCAGTGACTGGAGGAGAGCATAGGACTGAGTAAGAGGTTTAGAAAGATCTGTGGAGCTCAGAAGAAGCTCCACATCAGAAAACACAGGGGTTAACGTCAGGGAGCCAAACTGCGCCTGAACCGCATGCCTAAGCTGAAGATACCTATAAAAGGCATTTCCAGGGATGCCATAATGTTCCCTCCCTCATGTCCGAAAAGGATAGGAAAACCTGATACTCCTCAAACAAGAGGATCACAAATTGTACACCGCGAGAACCTCAGAAACTGGCCTCCTGTAACCCATGTAGGTGAGGTAAATGTACATTTCCCCACAAGGGTGCTCTAGGAGATACCAGAGGCTGTGGAAATTGACGACATCATGGACCACACTTTAGCTATAGTTTTAAGAGGAGTAGGAAAGGAAGAACGAGAGTGATACCTGTAGAGTGTATTAGTGAGAGCTTCATAGGAACCCATAAGTGCACCAGCCAGGCCGTCGCCGAGTTTGACAGATCCAGATTGATTCACCACACTGCATAGACCAGTTGTGAGGCAAGAAAATAGTTATATACATCAAGGGCAGCCAAGCCGCCATGCTGCCTAGGAGCCTGGAAAAGGGTCAAACCAAGTCTGGGAGGTTTTCCCTGCCATTAGAAGGATCCCAGAGCACCACATAGTGAGTGTATTAAAATATTTCCTAGAGGCAGATAAAGGGATCTGTGATCCACAAAAACACGGTGCTCCAAAAGCGCTCCTTTTGAAGGTAATGGCTGAGATAAAAGCCGTGAGTCTGGTATTCAATAAAGTAAAAGGTTCTTTATTCGTGCAAGAGTGTACAGGGATAACGCGTTTCGAGGGGCGGGGACCCCCTCTTCGTCAGATCCAATGAGGGGGTCCCCGCCCCTCGAAACGCGTTATCCCTGTACACTCTTGCACGAATAAAGAACCTTTTACTTTATTGAATACCAGACTCACGGCTTTTATCTCAGCCATTACCTTGAAAAGGAGCGCTTTTGGAGCACTGTGTTTTTGTGGATCACAGATCCCTTTATCTGCCTCTATCGACCAGACGTCCAGGACCAGCTCCCGTGACGGTGAGGTGCCAGCAGCCCTTTCCAGACCATCTGTCTCCCAGTGATCTGGGACTAACAAGCAGTTAACGGTGTTGTGCCTGGGACACAACACGCTCAGGTGAGCGCAACACCATTCTTTTACATTTGTACACACTTGTTCAACAGAATCATGGCACATTAGTGCGCTTTTTTTCTGTTTCCTTTTTTCTATATACCTGAGCCTCAAAATATTTCCTAGGGGGGATTACAGGAGCTGAGTGAAAGAGAAAAAGGAATTTAGGAATGTAAATCATTTTAAATATATTGATCCTGCCAGCTAGAGAGAGAGGGATTGAAGACCAGGCAGTCAGCCGCTCCACAGCATTAGCCCAGTTGACCCGCAAGCCTGATATCGCTCCAAATCAGTCAAGTAAATCCATAAGGGACAGGAGAGAACCCCCAGCATCCGCCATGTACACCAAAGTATCATCTGCATGAAGGGAAACCTTCTCTACAATAGACAACCTGGGAATACCACAGATATCCGGGTCCCTACGAATGGCTGCCGCCAAGGGTTCTATCGCCAGCGCAAACAGGAACGGACAGAGCGGGCACCCCTGTTGCGTCCCATAACCCAGAAGAAAGGGAGCAGAAACATCTAAGTTAGTGCGAATATGGGCCCTAGGACTATCATAGAGCAAGCGAACCCAGGCACAGAATCTGGGTCCAAACACACCCAGTATCTCCCAAAGATAGGGCCACAGTACCGAATCAAAGGCCTTATAAATATCCAGACTAACAACTACACCAGTAGGAAAGCCCTCCCCCACCGCTGCTATGTTGAGCTGAAGATGCTTTACATTCACATGAGTAGCTCTACCTGGCATAAACCCTGTTAGGTCAGGATGAATGATAGCACCAATAACCCCATACAGGCGAGTAGCCAATAGTCTAGCCAAAATCTTAATATCAACATTCAAAAGGGAAACAGGTTTATAGGAGTCAGGTAACACTACGTCCTTTCAAGGCTTAGGAAGCACAACAATGAACGCTTCCCTCATAGAGTCTGGGAGGGCATCAGCAACAGTTATCAAGTGAAACAGATTAAGAAGTATAGGGGCTAGTCGCTCTTCATTCATCCTATACCAATCGCCCCGTCTAAACCCGGGGTCTTCCCATGAGGAAGATCACGTATGGCGTGTTCCATCTCCTCAACCGTAAAGGGGGCATCTAACGCCTCTGCCTGAGCAAGACTAAGCATGGGAAGCGATAAATCTCACAAGCAAAAGAGGATTTCCCCCTGACATGGGTTAGATCATAAAGAAGACAGAATTAATCAGCTAGGGATCAGCCACCACAGCACCATCACTGCCCTTAATACATGGGATAGAGGCAGCAGGGCGACTAGCCCTTGTTAATTATGCCAACAGTTTACCATTCTTATCCCCATAGTCAAACAGGGCAGCCTTCCTATCCGCTAACTGCAACTGGACCCTATCTTTCTGGACAACCAACAGAGACCTCTGAGCCTTAGCCCACACCCTCTGATTCTCAGGGGATGGGTTCCTTACATACTCAGCCTCCAAGATACTCCCCTCCTGCAACAGTCTGCCCTCTATAGCAGACCAAATTTTCTTCTGACCTGCAACCCCTGCTATGATGGCACCTCCAACTGTGGCTTTGTATGCATCCCTGGTCAGGATAAGAAGCATTGTTTTCCCAATACTCAGTATGGGCAACCCCCAGAGCCTCCACAACTGCCTCAGCCTGCAGCCAGCCAGGGTGCATGCGCCAGATACGGGAAGGGGGACTGGGGCCTAAGTGCAAAACTACCAATACAGCAGAGTGGTCTGAGATCCCCCTAGTGGTGTAGGAAACATCTCTTACCACCAGAAGGAGATCTTCAGATGCCAGAGCAAGATCAATAGGAGAGAACGACCTATGGGCCGCAGAGTAAAAGGAGAAGGAGGATGCAGTAGGGTAGTTTCACCTCCAGAGGTCGGTCAGGCCCAACGCCAAACGCCAGGCATTAAACGAAGAGGAGCCAGGATCAGCAGCAGTGGTGCGGTCAAGGACTGGATCAGGAACCTTGTTTAAATCTCCTATGAAAAGGACAGGATCAGAAGGAAAAGATAATAATTTATTAGTGATGAACTCCAGCGCAGAGACCTGAAAAGGAGGGGGGCACATAAACAGAGACAAGAACAAAGGAGAAAGAACCCAGAGAACAATGCAATATCACAAACCTCCCAAATTGGTCACAGGCTGGGCTTTGGTGATCAACACAGAGACACTCATAGCATATGTGGAGTATGAGGCATGGTAACTCAGTGCTATCCAGGCCCTTTTGAGTGCAAGGATTTTCTGACCTGTAACAAGAGTCTCCTGTAGATAAATAATTTGAGGAGACTGGCGTTTCACAAAGTCAAGACATAGGGCCCTTTTAAACTTAGAATTGAGCCCCCGAACGTTCCAACTAACCGCCTTCAGGGTCCCCATCATAAAAAAGAACAATATATGGGAACAGGAGAAACCAAAGTAGAACCAGGCCCAGGGAGGGCAGAGCATCGGGACCACACACACCGCACACAACTAACAGAAAGACAAACCGGGCACAGACACAAAACATATACAAAGGCAACATGGCATAAGCAAAACATCCCCAAGAAAACCATGTCTAAAACTAAACAGGACATAGTAAACGGTTATTCCCTAACACAGTGTAGACCTAGACCCAGAACCAATTGATCCTCATCCCCCCGACCGAACACCTCACCGGAGCTCCGCAAGCCGACCGGAGCCACAGGCCACAGAAGACAGGAGGCACCCACACCACTGACAGCTGCCGGGACTGGACCAGGAGCAGCACAGGGAGTTCCACAGCACCGGAGGGACCCGCAGGGAGAAGACCGGCCACTCAGGGTGAGTAAAAGCAGGGTAAAACAGCAGGATCAGCGGAAGCTCTCAGCGCACACAGCTGCTCACGCCGGCATCCAGGCCACGCCCCAGGTAATTTACTTTTAAATAAGTATAAAATTAGAATTTTTGGGGGGAATAAAATAAGATATTAAAGCATACATCCAGTGAAAAGTAATAGCTTTAAAATGCCCTTAGATCTTCACAGGCAGTACCTTTTTAATATGAAGCCTCAGACCATTTCTTGGACCTCATTGGTAATCTATGTACTAAATATGGTCTATCTATTACGGTTATGTGGAACCTGTTAACAAATATATTTATTACTCCTTTTATGTTTTTAGGTAAAAGAATATATTGTTTCCCTGTATTTGTTACGCAGTTTTGTAAAGACTTTGTGGAAGAACTAGAAAACTTTGAGAAGTCACACTTAAAAAAGGGACGACCAAATACAATGAATAACTATGGGGTATTTTTCTTTAATTCTAATAATTGATATTATGCATACTATTAAATGAAACCTGGATTAAATAATAAAGTACTCCTGAAAAAATATGCATCCATTGTACTGAGCTATGTCTGACAGTAATTAACCCCTTGGATGGATGTAAATGTACGTCCTGGTACTTAATTCACCAGGGTATACACTTACTTCCTAAGCTGCAGTCCGACTTTGAAAGGAACGCAGGAGCTGTACTCTCTTCATAGACTGTAAGTGACACCTTTCTTCGTCATTAACCACTTAAAGGGGTTCTCTGGTGAAAACCTTTTTTCTTTTAAATCAACTGGCTCCGGAAAGTTAAACAGATTTGTAAATTACTTCTATTAAAAAATCTTAATCCTTTCTGTACTTATTAGCTGCTGAATACTACAGAGGAAATTATTTTCTTTTTGGAATGCTCTCTGATGACTTCACGAGCACAGTGCTCTTTGCTGACGTTATTATAATAATAATAAGTCTTTATTTATTGTTGTCCTTAGTGAGATTTGAACCCAAAGCCCCAGCACTGCAGCAGTGCTAACCACTAAGCCACCATGCTGCCCTTAGCATACATCTGCTATGCATACTTGCTAAAATGGACAGAGATGTCAGCAGAGAGCACTGTGCTCGTGATGTCATCAGTGTTCCAAAAAGCATGGAATTTCCTCAGTAGCATTCAGCAGCTAATAAGTACTGGAAAGATTAAGATTTTTTAATAGAAGTAATTTACAAATCTGTTTACCTTTCCGGAGCCAGTTGATTTAAAAGAAAAAAGGTTTTCACCGGAGTACCCCTTTAAGCTCCACAAAGATGGTCCCCCTAACCGATTTGCGCCTCTGTAACGTGTATGCGGAAGTCCATTCGTTTGTATGCCCACTGAAGGTCCGTTCTCCTGCACCTTACGGGTCCTGGCTCCGACCTGCTAATAGGGCAACAGGAGTTATATCTTCTAAAAAGCTGCACCAATTTTAGAAAATTATACCTTTTTAGTACTCCTGTTCATTTGCACTATAAACCCAGATATTGACAGAAAGGTTTAGGTTGGGTAAACAGCCTGCCAATTTCCCTTTAAAAAGTTTTTATTTATTTAAAGTAGTGCAATGATAAAAATGTATGTAAACATGGGTATTGTGTTAATTGTATCCACCCACAGAATGACTACATGAATTTTTTACTGTAAAGTGCACTGCGTAAAAAAAACAAAACCCAAAAGTTGCTAAATTGCATTTTTCTTTTCAGTTACCGTATATACTTGAGTATAAGCCTGCCCGAATGTAAGCCGAGGCCCCTAATTTCACCCCAAAAACCCAGGAAAAGTTATTGACTCGACTATAAGCCTTGGGTGGAAAATACATCATCCCCCACTGTCATCATCCAGACCCCTGTCACCATCACCCTGTCACCATCACCCTGTCATCATCCCCCTCGTCATCATCACCGCCTTTCAATCCCTTCATCAGTGGTCTTCAACCTGCGGACTTCCAGATGTTGTAAAACTACAACTCCCAGCATGCCTGGACAGCCATCGTCATCATCCAGACCCCCCCCCCCGCCTTAGTTTTCTACTCACCTCCCCTCGGTGGGAAGGAACGGTGAGCTGCTGGTCCGGGCCATCTATGCTGCAGGGACCGTCCGGTGGGGGGTGGGGGGGGGGGGGGTTAGTCGTTCCGGGCTGTCCATCTTCACCGGGAGGCCCTCTTTTCCACTCCAGGTCGGCCCCGGACTAGTGACGTTGCCTTGACAACGACGCACAGGGACGTTCATGCACAGGAACATCCCTGTGCGTCGTCGTAAAGGCAACGACACTAGTCCGGGGCTTGCCCGGAGCGGAGAAGAGGGCCTCCCGGTGAAGATGGACAGCCCAGAACGACTAACCCTCCCCACCGGACGGTCCCTGCAGCATAGATGGCCCAGACCAGCTCACCCTTCCTTCCCACTGAGGGGAGGTGAGTAGAAAACTAAAGGGGGGGTCTGGATGATGACGAAGGCCCGGCAGTGGTCTTCAACCTGCGTTGAAGCATGCTGGGAGTTGTAGTTTTGCAACATCTGGAGGTCCGCAGGTTGAAGACCACTGATGAAGGGATTGACAGGCGGAGAGTTCACTCGAGTATAAGCCGAGGGGGCTTATATTCGAGTATATACGGTATCCCCCACAGGTGGTAATTTTTTTGTTTTTTTGTGCCATGTATTTTATAGTAAAATGAATGGTATACAAAGTACATTTGGTTGTGCAAAAAAACGAGCCCTCATATGGGTCTGTGAATGGATAAATAAGAGTTATATTTGGCTGTATCCTAAGGGCAAAATGGGCTCTCTCCATAAAGGGTTAAGGGTAAGTTTCAGTATGCAAGTGTGAATAATGCATTCTTGACAGAAATGGTACTTAATCTGTAAGTGCAGTAGTTCTGTTGCAGCAGTTCTCATCATATGCCAGATGCAGAAATGGAGCAGGTTTGGGAACTAAAACCTATGGATAATATTGTTCTAGCTGATTTTTTGGGATGTAGTTGTTACTTTGAGGTTTGTTGTTGGTTGCGGTGAAAAGCAAAAAGCTATTTGACTGTTATGTGTAAACAATTCTATAGGGTGAATTCACACATGGCAGACACACTGTGGATTTTATTTTCAGACCTACGCAGATACAAAATAAAGTACCTCCACAAGCTGCAGAATTTCTCTTCCATGTGGAAATGATGCAGATATGAAAGCATTGCTGTCATTTAAAACAACTTTTGACATGTTGTCCACACGGACTTACCCTTAGGCTGTGTTCACACTGTGTGTATTTTTTGCATTTTTAACATACAGTGGGGCAAAAAAGTATTTAGTCAGCCACCAATTGTGCAAGTCCTCCCACTTAAAAAGATGAGAGGCCTGTCATTTTAATCATATGTATACCTCATCTATGAGAGACAGACAGAGAAAAAAAAATCCATAAAATCACATTGTCAGGTTTTCAAAGATTTTATTTGCACATTATGGTGGAAAATAAGTATTTGGTCAATAACAAAAGTTCATCTCAATACTTTGTTATATACCCTTTGTTGGCGATGACAGAGGTCAAATGTATTCTGTAAGTCTTCGCAAGGTTTTCACTCACTGTTGCTGGTATTTTGGGCCATTCCTCCATGCAGATCTCCTCTAGAGCAGTGATGTTTTGGGGCTGTCGCTGGGCAACACGAACTTTCAACTCTGTCCAAAGGTTTTCTATGGGGTTGAGATCTGGAGACTGGTTAGGCCTCTCCAGGACCTTGAAATGCTTCTGACGAAGCCACTTCTTTGTTGTCCAGTGGTGTATTTGGTATAATTGTCATGCTGAAAGACCCAGCCACGTTTTATCTTCAATGCCCTTACTGATGGAAGAAGGTTTTCACTCAAAATCTCATGATACATGGCCTTATTCATTCTTTCCATTACACAGATCAGTCGTCCTGGTCCCTTTTGCAGAAAAACAGCCCCAAAGCATGATGCTTCACAGTAGGTATGGTGTTCTTTGAATGCAACTCAGCATTCTTTCTCCTCCTAACACAATGAGTTGTTTTATCAAAAAGTTCTACTTTGGTTTCATCTGACCATATGACATTCACACAATCATCTTCTGGATCATCCAAATGCTCTCTAGGAAACTTCAGACGTGCCCAGACATGTACTGGCTTAAGCAGGGGGACACTTCTGGCACTGCATAATTTGAGTCCCTGGCGGTATAGTGTGTTACTGATGGTAGCCTTTGTTACTTTGGTCCCAGCTCTCTGCAGGTCATTCACTAGGTCCCCCCGTGTGATTCTGAGATTATTTCCCACCATTCTTGTGATCATTTTGACATCACGGGATGAGATCTTGCATGGAGCCCCAGATCAAGAGAGATTATCAGTGGTCTTGTATGTCTTCCATTTTCTAATAATTGCTCCCACAGTTGATTTCTTCACACCAAGCTGCTTGCCTATTGCAGATTCAGTCTTCCCAGCCTGGTGCAGGTCTACAATTTTGTTTCTGGTGTCCTTCGACAGCTTTTTGGTCTTGGCCATTGTGGAGTTTGGAGTGTGACTGTTTGAGGTTGTGGACAGGTGTCTTATATACGGATTCAAACAGGTGCCATTAATACAGGTAACGAGTGGAGGACAGAGGAGACTCTTAAAGAAGAAGTTACAGGTCTGTGAGATCCAGAAATCTTGCTTGTTTGTAGGTGACCAAATACTTATTTTACCGAGGAATTTACCAATTAATTCATTAGAAATCCTACAATGTGATTTCTTGTATTCTTTACCCCCCTTCTGTCTCTCATAGTTGAAGTGTACCTATGATGAAAATTCTCTTTTTAAGTGGGAGAACGTACACAATTGGTGGCTGACTAAATTCTTTTTTGCCCCACTGTATGTTTTGTGTATTCATTGTGACTTCACATGTCTGTTAACCTTTTCCCTCCCCAGGACGTGTGTGTATGTCCTGGGAAGGGGGGGGGGGGCAGCTATAGAGTGGGATTGTGACGGGATCCCACTCTGTACCGCGTGGCCCCAAACTGGATCAACAGCCAGGGGCCGCAGCTAATAGCCTGCAGCGGCTATCACCGCTATGAGGCTAATAACCCTTTAGAACCTGTGATCAAATCTGATCGTGGGACCTAAAGCCGGCAACTAAATGTTGCCGACTGGTTACTATGGATGATCGGGACCACCGCAGGGCAATCGCGCGATCTCTATCACCTTAACTGACGGCCGGTGGGTCCATACCTTCCTTCGTGCCATCGGATCTTATTTGTGTTGCTCTTGCCTGCTTTGGCAGGCTAGAGCAACAGACCGCAGAGACAACTGATCAATGCTGTGTAATAGCATAGCATTGATCAGTGTTGGGAATCAAAAGATTCCATGTTATATTCACCTATGGGGTCGAAAAAAAAAATGTGAAAAAGTGGTAAATGTGTATAACCCCCTCCCCCAATAAAAGTTTGGATCCCCTCCCTTTTCCCATTTTATAAATAAAATATAAATAAATAAAATAATAAAATAATGTAAAAAAAAATAAAAATAAACAATATATGTGGTATTGCCGAGTGCGTAAATGTCTGAATAAAAAAAAAAATATATATATACACACCAGAATTGGGCATTTTTGGTCACTTGTTCATATAGCAGAAAAAAATTCATAAATAGTGATCAAAAAGTCCATTAAAAGCAAAAATGACACAGTTAAACACTACATATCACGGTGCCAAAAAAATTATCCTTCACACAGCCCTGTATGCAGAAAAATAAGACCTTTATAGGGGGTATGGGTATATATATATATATATATATATATATATATATATATATATATATATATATTATTTTTTTTTTTTCTAGCAAAATAAAACAAAGCCTACATAAATTGGGTATCGCTTTAATCGTATGGACCTACAAAATAAAGATAGTGGGGGATATTTATCAAAGGATTTAGACTGGTTTTTCCTGTCTAAATTTGTCGCACAGAAAGTCGCTGTCTAAATATGTGCGACTTTTCTGCGACTTTTGCTGTAGAGGATTTTTAGAACATGATGCATGCAAGTCTATTTTAGACGGAAATGCATTGGAAAATGCATTGGTGCTGAATTTATCAAGTGCGACTTTTGTGCGACAAGTCGCATCTGCCCAAAATACGCTGAAATGTCAGACCATGTTGGAGTAGGTCTAAATGCAGTTTAAGCTGTAGACCCTGAAGTCTGAGCACAGAATTTATCAAGGGCTGTGAGACCTTTGATAAATTAGGAGCACAATAGACAGGAGGCTACCACATACGCTGGTCTATAAGCATACCCAGAATAGACTAGATTAGTAAATGTCCCCCAATGTGTCATTTTAGAAACGTAACCCCCTAAAAGTTGCACAATGGCTTTTTATTTATTTATTTTTTTCCAGTTTTGCCTCACAAATAATAAAATTTTTTGGCTTCACCATACATTTTGTGGTAAAATGAGTTAGTGCTGGGCGGTATACCGATTCATACCGAATACCGAATTTTTTTTCCTGCACGATATGAATTTTTCCTATTTAATGAATTATCAACCTGTCCCCACATCGGGCAACTAATCATATATGACCCGCGGGCGCTGTTCTGCTTCTCTTCTACCTCCACCGGTTTATCAGCCCAGCGCTGCGCTGTCCCCCACATCGGGGGACTAATCATATGTGACCCGCAAGCGCTGCTTCTCCCCCCCCCCCCAAATAATTATCAGGTGCTGTACTGTACAATCCTGTGCCCGGGCTTCAGAAATAAACAAAATTAACTTTAACTCCCCTTCCTACTGTCCCTCCGCTGCTCTTGCTGCTTCCTGGGTATGGGAACAGAGCCATCAGCCTATCACTGGCTCCAACGGTGTCCCGCTTCGGCCGGTGATAGGCTAAGCGCACTGTCATGTAAGGAGCCGGCCAGCTTCTTACATGACAGTCCGCTCAGCCTATCACCGGCCGAGACGGGACATCGCAGTGGCCGGTGATAGGCTGATGGCTCTGTGACGTTCCCATCCCCAGGAAGCAGCATGAGGCTTGCATCGCTGGACCGTGAGGCCGGTAACAGGGGAACATAGGAAGGTGAGTTAAAGTTTATTTTGTTTATTTTTGCAGCCCGGGCACAGGATAGTACAGTACAGCGCAGTGGCTGAAAATAATCGGGGGGGGGAAAGCAGCACTTGCCGGTCACATATGATTAGTCCCCCGATGTGGGAAACAGCGCAGCGCTGGGCTGATCTGATAAAGCGGGGGGGGGGGGGGGCAGGAGAGAAGCAGCGCCCACTTGGAACCGCCATAATTTACAAAAGTACTTTGATACACAAACAACAAGCTCTATAGATGAAAAATTTGAATAGTTATGGATTTTAAAAGATGAAGAGCAAAAAACAAAAAAGCGCTGCATCATTAAGGGGTTAATGAGTTCACCTATCAAAATGAAATACACAAGCCAAACACTCATGTGAACATATAACACATTTTTTTTCTTTTGTTCCTAGGTCCTTCTGAACGAGCTTGGATTAGATGAGTCCTTTATTACTCCTCTTCGTGAGAAATATCTGCACCCCCTTGCCTCTATTTTATTTCCAGATTGGGGTGGGGGCTGCTTGGATAGTCACAAAGCCTTTGTCGTACAATATTCGGTTGAAAAAGACTTAGATTTGAGCTGCCATTATGACAACTCTGAGGTTACTTTGAATGTTTCACTAGGAAAAGAGTTTGCTGATGGAAACCTGTATTTTTCTGACATGAAAGAGGTAAATATATGACACACTTATTATGTATACATTCACTGTGTAGAGTACATAAAATTAAGTAATAGGTGCATTAAAGGGGTATTCCAGGATTTTTTTTTTTATTTGACTATGTTACAGGGGCTGTAAAGTTAGTGTAGTTCATAATATAGTGTCTGTACCTGTGTGTGACAGTGGTCTCGCAGTTTTTCTGTAATTTTCGCCCCAATATTTATTTTTAACAGCATATAGGTTGCAGACTTGACGTAACTAGTGTTAGGGGCAGCGCTCTGGCCATCCATCCAGGGGGTCTCTGCCCGTCTCGGGACTCGCGGTGCTAGGGGCAACGCTCCGGCTGTTCTGTCCGGCCGTGAGCGCTCCCCATCTAGTGCCTCCGTCGGCCCCGAGACTCGCTATGCTGGATGTGCCCGCATGCGAGTCCTGAGCGTCCCCTCACTTCTCTCTGTTCCTGGCTGCTCCCCTGTCCTGCTTCGCCGGCGCGTGCTGGCATTGCTAGATTTAAAGGGCCAGTATGCCCATAACTGGTTGTTCTCTGGGCGTACTCTATATTAGTCTGGCATTACTGTTTCTCTGTTTCTGACCTCCAGCTTGAGATCTGACTTTGCTCCTTTGCTGCCTGCCTCCTGACCTTGTCCCTGTGACTCGACTACGCTTCTTTGCTGCCAGTCTACTGACCTGTGCTACGTCTGACTGCGCTTCATTCTCTGTGCCAAGTTACATCCGGGCAGTCTGTGTGGACGGATCGTGCCAGGGGTAGCGATCTGGGTCCCGCCTGCCGCAGCAAGTCCATCCAGCTTTGTGGCGGGCTCTGGTGAAAACCAGCGGCACCTTAGACTCCGCTCCCTGGTGTGGTTCAACCATTGTCCACACAAGACAGCGGATCCACTTCCCAGCCGTTTATGGTAAGACCGTTGCAGTAAGATCCGGCCATGGATCCAGCCCTGGTTCCTCTGCCAAGTGTTGCCGACTTCTCTACAATTGTGGCTTTACAGTCTACGCGGATTGAACAGCAAGCACAGCAGATGTCTCAGCTTTCCACACTGGTTCACAACAGCCTCAACCTCCTCCGGCAGAACCCTACGCTGTTCCTGCTCCTGTTACTTCAGTTGACTCCAAGATTCATCTGTCTATGCCTTCTAAATATGATGAAGATCCGAAGTTGTGCAGGGGCTTCATAACTCAGTGCTCCATGCACCTAGAACTCCAAGCTGACCAGTTTTCCACCTTGCATGCCAAAGTGGCATTCGTCATCAGCCTTTCTTGAAAAGCCTTGGCCTGGGCTACCCTTCTGTGGAACTGCAATGACCCGTTATCCTCTAATCTCCAGACTTTCCTTGCAGAATTCTGTAATGTATTTGAGGAACCGGCCCGGGCATCTTCTGCGGAGACAGCCTTACTGAAATACTTTGGTGGGAGAATATGCAGTTCCATTCCTTATCTTGGCCTCCAAACAGGCGTGGAACAATGTGGCTTTGTGCGCTACCTTTAAAAAGGGTCTCTCTAGTAGGATCAAGGATGCCTTGGCGACTCGAGATCTTCCATCCACTGACAGATCTCATTAATCTTGCCACTCGAATTGTACGGTTCTCGAGGAGCTACGTCGTGAGAGAGAACCGCTTCGGTCACTACGTGTCCCCCGTTTGGCTCCCATCTTTCAACGTCCACTACAACTCTCTCCACCAGCAGAAGAGCCCATGCAGGTGGTCCGCATTAGACTTTCTTCACAAGAAAGAACCCGATAACGCAATGAGAACTTATGCCTTTACTATGCCAGTCCTCAACACGTCCTTAAAGAGAGTACCCTACACCCTCAGCGTCCAGGAAATGCTCGCACCTAGGGCATGTAGGAGAGGCATCCCTGGGTGTAAATAGTGCCTCTCCATGTTTTGATCTTGCTTGTTCAAGTTCATACTCCTACTAAATCTTAATTCTTCGCTTCTGCCTTCCTGGACTCTGGTTCTGTGGAAAACCTTGACGCTACCCTGGTCCAAAAGCATTGGTTGCCCGTGTCTCGGCTTGACAAGCCTCTGTATATCTCTTCAGTTAACTGAGAGAACCTCAGGGGTATGGTCCTTTATCGAACTGAACCTCTTACTATGCAAGTGGGAGTGTTGCATGAGGAAAAGACACAGTTCTTTTTGCTACCACATTGTACTTCCGAACTTCTAGGACTTCCTTGGCTTCAGCGCCATACTCCTCAATTTGATTGGAATTCCTGAGAAGTTTCTCATTGGGAACTTACTGTCAAGGTCACTGTCTGCCAAAGACAAATTTATTACCACTAAGATGAGTATACCTTCCCCTTATGACTTTGCTGATGTATTCTGTGAAAAGTTAGCAGAGACTCTACCACCACATCGTCCCTACGATTGTCCCATTGATCTTTTACCAGTACTACACCGGGGAAGAATTTATCCGTTGTCTCTTCCAGAGACTCAAGCTATGGAAAAATATATTCAAGAAAACCTACAAAAGGGTTTTATCCGGAAATCCACCTCTCCTGCCGGAGCTGGATTCTTCTTTGTTGGGAAAAAAGATGGTTCTCTTCGTCCTTGCATTGACTATCGGGGACTTAATAAAATTACAATCACAAATTGCTACCCTTTGCCCTTGATCTCAGAACTCTTTGATCGTCTATGTGGAGCAAGAATCTTCACTAAATTAGATCTCTGCGGAGCATACAATTTAATTTGCATTCGTCAGGGTGACGAATGGAGGACTGCTTTTAACACCCGAGACGGCCATTTTGAGTACCTAGTGATGCCATTCGGTCTCTGCAATGCCCCAGCAGTCTTCCAAGAATTTGTGAATGACATCTTCCGTGATTTATTGTATACCTGCATGGTGGTCTATCTGGACAACTTCATTGTGTTCATGTCCGCCAAGTCCGGCAGCGTCTACGGGAGAATCGTCTATTTGCCAAGCTGGAGAAATGTCTCTTTGAGAGAACGAGCCTTCCTTTTTTGATTACATAGTCTCCCATCAAGGTCTTCTGATGGATCCTGCTAAGTTTTCGGCTGTTTTGGACTGGCCACGTCTTTCGGGCTATTCAACTTTTTTGGGGGTTTGCCAACTACTACCGTCAATTTATTCCTCATTTTTCTTCCCTGGTTGCTCCAATTGTTGCCCTTACCAAAAAGAATAATAGCAAAAATTGGGCTCCCGAGGCTGAAAAGGCCTTTTCTCAGTTGAAGTCTGCTTTTGCTACTGCACCTCTTCTCACTAGACCCGACCCTGGAAAGCCATTCTGTTTGGAGATTGACGCATCTTCAGTAGGAGCTGGCGCTGTTCTTACCCAAAAGTCTTCTAAAGGAAAAAACATTACTTGCAGTTATTTTTTTCCAAGACCTTTTCTCCTGTGGAGAGAAACTATTCTATTGGTGACCGGGAACTCCTTACCATTAAAGGGGTACTCCGCCCCTAGACATCTTATCCCCTATCCAAAGGATAGGGGATAAGATGTCAGATCGCCGCGGTGCCGCTGCTATAGGGAGCACCGGGAACCCTGCTGCGGCACTGCGCTATCATTACAGCACAGAGCGAGTTCGCTCTGCACGTAATGACGCGCAATACAGGGACCGGGGCATTGTTACATCACGGCTCCACCCCTCATGACGTCAAGGCCCGCCCCTTTCAATACAAGTCTATGGGAGGGGGCACGGCGGTCGTCACGCCCCCTGCCATAGACTTGCATTAAAGGGATGGGCCATGATGTCACGAGGGGCGGAGCCATGATGTCACGCAGCTCCGTACCCTGTATCGCTCGTCATTACGCACAGAGCGAATTTGTTCTGTGCTGTAGGGATAGCGCAGTGCCGCAGCGGGGATCCCGGGGATCCCCAGCAGCGGGACCGCAGCGATCTGACATCTTATCCCCTATCCTTTGGATAGGGGATAAGATGTCTAGGGGCGGAGTACCCCTTTAAACTTGCTTTAGAAGAATGGCGTCATCTTTTAGAGGGCTCTACACATCCAATCAGCATTTTTACTGATCACAAAAACCTTTTATATCTACAATCTGCTCAGTGCTTGAATCCCCGTCAAGATGGTCGCTCTTCTTCTCTCGATTCAATTTCATCATTCATATTCCTCCTGCAGAGAAAAATGTTAGAGCCAATGCTCTTTCTCGTTCCTCTGAGGTTGTTGGTCAGGATATCACTCCTCGTCATATCATTCCTCCTGAGTGCCTTATTACTGCAGCTCCAGCTTCTCTTCTTCAAGTTCCACCTGGGAAGACGTTCATGTCTCCTCGCCTCAGACGTCGTGTCCTCCATTGGGGACACTCGTCGTTGTTGGCTGGTCACTCTGGGATCAAGAAATATTTTCAGTTAATCTCTCGACACTATTGGTGGACGTATTTTAAACAAGATGTCACAGATTTTGTCAGTTCTTGTACCACCTGTGCTCGAAACAAGACTCCTCGGTTAAGACCTGCTGGACTCTTACAGCCCTTGCCTATTCCAGATGCCCCTTGGACTCGTATAGCAATGGATTTCATCACCGATCTTCCTCTTTCCAGTAACAATACCGTCATCTGGGTGGTCGTTGATCAGTTTTCCAAGATGGCATATTTTATTCCTTTGCCCAGACTTCCTTCAGCTCCTCAGTTGGCCAGACATTTTCTCCAACAAATTTTTTGTCTTCATGGTCTTCCTTCCCACATTGTCTCGGATTGTGGGGTGCAATTTGTCTCCAAATTCTGGCGTGCCCTTTTGTTCTCGTTTAAAAATGTATCTGGACTTTTCGTCAACCTACCACCCTCAAACCAAAGGGCAGGTGGAGAGAGTTAATCAGGTCCTAGAAGGCTACCTGCCACATTTTGTTTCAGCCCAGCAGGACAATTGGGTTGATCTTCTGCCTTGGGCTGAGTTTTCTTACAATCAAAGAGACTCTGAGTCCACGAAGACTTCCCCTTTTTTGTCGTCTACGGTCTTCATCCTTTTCCAACTCTTCCTCTACCTGATTCCTCTGAAGGGCTGGCTGTGGATACTCTAATCAGAAATTTTGTGTCCATCTGGCAGGAGACTCGACGCTCATTGCTATCTGCTTCCTCCCAAATGAAGTCTCAAGCGGACAAGAGAAGAAGACCGCCTCCATCTTTTTCTCCTGGTGACAAGATCTGGCTCTCCTCCAAGTATATACACTTTTAAAATTCCCAGTTAAAAGTTGGGTCATCGTTACCTGGGTCCATTTGTGATTCTTCCAAAAAAAAATCAACCCTGTCTCTTGCAAATTATGTCTGCCCTCCTCCCTCCGCATTCCAAATTCTTTCCATGTCTCTCTGCTTAAGCTCTTGTTCATTAATCGCTTTTCTCAAAAAGTTGTTGCCCCCACTCCTGTCTCTGGTTCTTCAGACATTTTTGAGGTTAAGGAGATCCTTGCTACGAAAACTATTAGAGGAAAACATTATTTTTATGTAGACTGGAAGGGGTTTGGTCCAGAAGAGAGGTCTTGAGAACCAGAGGAGAATATTTTTGATTGCAGCCTGGTTTGAGACTTTCTTAGACTTAAGAAGAGGGGGAGACCCAAGGGGGGGTACTGTTAGGGGCAGCGTTCCGGCCATCCATTCTGTCCGTGATCACTCCCTCTCCCCTGTCTCTGCCCATTCCGGGACGTGCCCACACGTTGCTAGGGGCAATGCTCCGGCTGTGAGCGCTCTCCATCTAGTGCCTCTGGCGGCTTTGGGAGTCGCTATGTGGGACGTGCCTGCATAAGAGTCCTGAGCGTCCCCTCACCTCTCTCTCTCTGCTCCCCTGTCCTGCCTCGCTGGCGCGCGCATCCCCTTCCCTTAGGGCGTGCGTGCCCGCATTGCTAAATTTAAAGGGCCAGTACGCCCATAATTGCTTGTTCTCTGGGCGGACTTTATATTAGTCCGACACCTCCCTAATATGGAGCTGGATCTTTGTGCTTAGTGCCCTAGGGAAAGCGTTCCTGTGAGTGTGCATTATTGGTGTTTCTGACCTCCAGCTTGTGACCTTTGTCGCCTGCCTCCTGACCTTGTGCCTGTGACCCGACTACGCTTCTTTGCTGCCAGCCTTCTGACCCGTGCCACGTCTGACTATGCTTCATTCTCTGTGCCAAGTTACATCTGGGCAGCCTGTGTGGACGGATCGTGCCAGGGGTATCGACCTGGGTGCCACCTGCCGCAGCATGTCCATCCCGTTTTGCGGCGGGCTCTGGTGAAAACCAGCGGCACCTTAGACTCTGCTCCCTGGTGCAGTTCAGCCATTGTCCACACAGAACAGCGGATCCACTTCCCAGCCGTTTACAGTTAGACCATTATAACTAGTCAGGTGTGGAAAGGAAGCCTGTCCTGCTTCAATGGGTGGAGCGACCTCTGGGTGGGAGAGAGATCATTTTGCAACAGCTGTAGGTACCCTGGTTAGAAAACACTGGTCTTTTGAATGGAATGCAGCAAATATGTGTTTCAGTGGGTGGGGTGTCTGATGTGTGGGAGGGAGGAAAGTGACCTCAAACTTTCTCCACAGAAAAAAACTGGCATGCCAATTCTTTCTGCAAAGATTTGGAAATGCACTGCCATCTATGAAGACGGCACATTTCTGAGCCGTCCTTGTGCCGACTGATGAGTCTGCGCCTGCTGTGGACGGAATGTTCAGATGGAAACTTTCTGGACAGACATTCTGCAAGAATGACGCAGTGTTAACATAGCCATAGACATTCCCCCTCTGAGTAGCTTAGGTTATATTCACATCTGCGTTGTGCTCCATTCAGGGGAGCTCGCTCCACTCTGTCCATTGAAACAGTGAGACCTCAACAGAGAAAAAAATACTGCAAGAAGTAATTTTATTTCTCCACTGAAATTACACAAAACAATGAACACTAGACGTAAAATTAGATGTCCACTTCTCACTCTCGGTACATTATTACTCAGGTGCCATCCAATGAGAGACGGTATGCAGAGGTGGAACATACCATTGGTCATGGAATTCTTCACAGAGGTCAGCAAGTTCATGGAGCGCTTCCTATTACTTCTGGAGAAAGATGGAATCTTATAATTTGGATGAGAGCATCATCCATACGCAATAAACAGTGTCCCATGTGTAGCAAGAAACCCCAATTAGTAGAGACATTGGGAGAAGGTGATGGATTTACAATGATAAAACAGGAAGATGGAGGAGAAACTGTGGATATTTGCACTTTAATCTAAACACTTTTAAAGAGGACCTGTGGCCTCTATCAACAAATGCAGCCATCATTTATGTAAAGCGACTGCTTAATATATTTGTAAGCTTTTTTATCTTTCTCTAGCATCCTCAATGTTCACTAGCTATCAGTGCAGATAACCTGCTAATGGACGTTTGCCAATGCTTAGTTCCCAATGGGGGGAGCACTCAAGTTTGCATTACATTGCAAACTGTGCAGTGGTAACTTGACAATGTGTATTATTGCAGCCTATGGATTGTCAAGGGGGTGGTCGCCACTGCTTTAAACATGGCGTGAACCTGGGCGCTCTCTCTGTTTAGAACTGAACAATGGTGACCACCCAATTGACAGTCTGTCAGTGTTTCTCAAGCGGGGTCCTCAAGTACCCCCAACAGGTCATGTTTTCTGGATTTCCTTAGTCTTTCACAGGTGATATAATTATGGTCAGTGAATCAGGCATCACCAGTTATATCACCTGTGAAAGACTAAAGAAATCCTGAAAACATGACCTGTTGGTGGTACTTGAGGACCGCGCTTGAGATACACCGGTCTATGTAGTCATTGCCATATTGGGTACTGGACCTAACAGCACCATTAGCGAATAAATAAAGGTTTATAAAGTGTCCAACTTTATGGAGTGGTGGCCTCACATGGATGGTTATAGCAGCAATTTTTAAAGAGGCCACAGGTCCTTTTAAAGCAGTATAGTAAACTGTCTATTTAAACCGTATTGCTTTGAAAATGTAAATTTAACAGAAAAATCTATTAACAAAGATAATTTATATGTTATTTTTTAAATAATAAAGGGAAGGTTTCAGTAGCCTTTTTGTCTTTTTTTTTGCAGTGCATCAAAAATAAAAGATGAACATACTTTGTGTAATGCAGTTATAAAAAAAAAAAAAAATCTTCTATAAATACTCTGGCTATGCTTTCTTTCAATTTCAGACTGGCTACACTAAAGCTTCTTATACACATACAATTTTGATGGACCAGAATGATGCTAATCAATCATTTAGAGGGGTACTCCACCAAAAAACATCTTATCCCCTATCCAAAGGATAGGGGATAAGATGTTTAATCGTGGGGGTCCTGCCACTGTGGACCCCCTTGATCTCTGGCGGGGCACCCAGTCATCCGTGCACTGAGCGAACTCCGCTCCGTGTCGGATGACTTGCGACTACAGGCGCTACGCCCCCTCCATTCATGACTATGGGAGGAGGCGTGACGGCTATGTACTAGCTGTCACGTCCCCTCCCATAGACATGAATGGAGAGGGCGTGGTGTGACCTCACAAACGTGGAAGCTCCAAGCTTCAGTGTTATAGACACTGCCGGCCCGGAGATTGCGGGAGGTCCCTTTTGGATAGGGGCTAAGATTTTTTTCGTCAGAGTACCCCTTTAAGGCAGTGTTTCCCAAGTGCGGTCCTCAAGTACCCCAAACAGTTCATGTTTTCAGGATTTTGTCTTTCACAGGTGATATAATTATGCTGATGCCTGATGCACTCACCAAATCACCTCTAAAAGGAAATCCTGAAAACATGACATTTTGGGGAGACTTGAGAACCCTGCTTGGGAAACAGTGATCTTAGGGTTTGTTTGTACGAGTTATCTCCCACCAGTAACCTGCCAGACTAGGGATAATGTGCTGCTGTGTTGGGGGTTAACCAAACTTTGCAGACAAGATAACGGGGAAAGTACAAAAATATATATTAACGCTAAAGTAGTCCCTGTAAAGAACTATATGGTGAGCTCGATGCACAACATATAATCCAAGAAAAACAAAATTTAGGCACTTAAATAAAAATACATATAAATATAAATCTTCATTGAAAAAAACATGATAAAATGTACATGAAAAGGAGGTATTCATACATCAATAAACACAGCGACATCACCAGAAACCTGCACTCTAATACATACAAGTAAGTATTACATGGTACACAAGGTATAGTCACAGACTGTGTTAACCAGATAGGATGTGACTATATACACAGGGACAGCTAAAAGCACAAAATATGTTATAGATTTAACCTCTTTTTGTACAACAGCCTGGAGATAATTTTGTATGTATATATTATTTATATATATATTTTAATTTATTTTATTTTTATTTTTTATGAATTCAACGTGACATGAAGTCTTTAAATGGTGCCTGTCGTCATTAGTAAGAAAAATTGTGTTATATATTAGCCTATTTGAATTACCTTTCTAATATACTTCTTAATAAAATGTTGTAACTTTGTGTTAAATTAACCCCTAAATGTTTGTCCACCAGGGGTCCTCCTTTTGGTCCTGCCTGCAGTCCTGCTTGCAGATTTTGTTTTGCAGGTCGGACCTCAGCTCAGCACGGTGTATAGAGTGTATAGTAGAGTTCAGGGTCATGTGGTCTCAGACAATCACAGAACATCTCACACTGAACTCCTCCCCAGCATGTTTTCAGTTGATGTCATGCCTTCTGGGAAATGCCCTTTCCCAGTCTATGAATCTGACTGAGATGAAAATACAGAGCAATATCAAGGTAGAAAACTAAAAAAGCAATAAAATAAAGTCGAGGTGGTTTATCATGATGGGGTGAGTGAACTGGGAGGATTTTAGAATTTATCAAGATAACGACAGGTACTGTTTAATTGTCTTCAATGTTACTGTGTTTTACAGCTAAGGTCCATTCAGGAGATCGTGGGCTGTCCCAGCGGTCTGACTCACCGTGATCTAACACTTGTGGATAGGGGTTAAGTTACATTTTGCTGCAGTACCCCTTTAAAGGGGTACTCCACTGGAAAACATTTGGTGCCATTGGTGCCAGAAAGTTAAACAGATTTGTAAATAACTTCTATTAAAAAATCTTAATCCTTCAAGTACTTATCAGCTGCTGTATGATCCACAGGAAGTTCTTTTCTTTTTTGAATTTCCTTTGTGCCTGACCACCGTGCTCTCTGCTGACACCTCTGTCCATTTTAGGAATTGTCCAGACCAGGATAGGTTTTCTATGGGGATTTGCTCCTACTCTGGACAGTTCCTAAAATGGACAGTGGTGTCAGCAGAGAGCACTGTGGTCAGGCAGAAAGGAAATTCAAAAAGAAAAGAACTTCCTGTGGATCATAACAGCAGCTGATAAGTACTGGAAGGATTAAGATTTTTTTAATAGACGTAATTCACAAATCTGTTTAACTTTCTGGCACCAGTTGATTTAAAAAACCTTTTTCCAGTGGAGTACCCCTTTAACCCCTTAAGGACTCCGCCCATTTTGGCCTTAAGGACTCAGACAATTAAATTTTTACGTTTTCATTTTTTCCTCCTCGCCTTCTAAAAATCATAACTCTTTTATATTTTCATCCACAGACTAGTATGAGGGCTTGTTTTTTGCGTGACCAGTTGTCCTTTGTAATGACATCACTCATTATATCATAAAATGTATGGCGCAACCAAAAAACACTATTTTTGTGGGGAAATGAAAACGAAAAACGCAATTTTGCTAATTTTGGAAGGTTTCGTTTTCACGCCGTACAATTTCTGGTAAAAATGACGTGTGTTCTTTATACTGAGGGTCAATACGATTAAAATGATACCCATTATTACATACTTTTATATTATTGTTGCGCTTAAAAAAAATCACAAACTTTTAAACCAAATTAGTACGTTTATAATCCCTTTATTTTGATGACCTCTAACTTTTTTATTTTTCCGTATAAGCGGCGGTATGGGGGGCTCATTTTTTGCGCCATGATCTGTACTTTTTTTTGATAGCACATTTGCATATAAAAAACTTTTAATACATTTTTTATAATTTTTTTTTTAATAAAATGTATTAAAAAAGTAGGAATTTTGGACTTTTTTTTTTTTCGTTCACGCCGTTAACCGTATGGGATCATTAACATTTTACTTTTAATAGTTCGGACATTTACGCACGCGGCGATACCAAATATGTCTATAAAAAAAAATTTTTACGCTTTTTGGGGGTAAAATAGGAAAAAACGGACGTTTTACGTTTTTATTGGGGGAGGGGATTTTTCACTTTTTTTTTACTTTTACATTTTTTTACATTTTTTTTTACACTTGAATAGTCCCCATAGGGGACTATTGATAGCAATACCATGATTGCTAATACTGATCTGTTCTATGTATAGGACATAGAACAGATCAGTATTATCGGTCATCTTCTGCTCTGGTCTGCTCGATCACAGACCAGAGCAGGAGACGCCGGGAGCCGCACGGAGGAAGGAGAGGGGACCTCCGTGCGGCGTTATGAATGATCGGATCCCCGCAGCAGCGCTGCGGGCGATCCGATCATTCTTTCAAATCGTGCACTGCCGCAGATGCCGGGATCTGTATTGATCCCGGCACTTGAGGGGTTAATGGCGGACGCCCGCGAGATAGCGGGCATCGGCCATTGCCGGTGGGTCCCTGGCTGCGATCAGCAGCCGGGATCAGCCGCGCATGACACGGGCATCGCTCCGATGCCCGCGGTTATGCTTAGGACGTAAATGTACGTCCTGGTGCGTTAAGTACCACCGCACCAGGACGTACATTTACATCCTGCGTCCTTAAGGGGTTAATAAAAGTAAATAAGCACCTCCCCCAATGAGCGTAAAATGTCCCCCTTTTCCGATTTTTACAAGAAAAAAAATAAAGTAAATTTTATTTGGCATCAGCTTTGCATAAATGTCAGATCTGTTAAAAAATATGTTAATGTTCTCCTACGTTAAACGGCGTAAACCTAAAAAGATACCAATGTCCAAAATTGCTGATATTCAGTCACATCAGATCCCAGAAATTTTTAAACATAAATTTTTTATTAGCCTGGATCCACCGCACCATTCGGCCGTGATCTTCTATTTTCGGTATATGCTAATTAGGTGCTAACTTGCACCGACCGGGCTAACTGGCACTCTGACGTCAGTGTTTTTGGCCGCAGCGCCACCCAGCTCATCAATATTCCTACCCTCCCTCTGCTTTTCCCTCTTCATTACAGAGCGGGGAGAAGAGGGAGAGGCGAAGGGAGGGGAGGAATATTGATGAGCTGGGCGGCGCTGTGGCCAAAAACGCTGACGTCAAAGTGCCAGTTAGCCCGGCCGATGCAAGTTAGCACCTAATTAGCATATACTGAAAATAGAAGATTACGGCCAAACGCAGCATCAAACTGATTAGTGTTCCCCGCACTACCAGTCAGTACCGCTGGTTAGTGCAGGAAGGAGAAAGCTGACAGTTTTCCTTTAAAAACACACATTAACCCCTTCCTTATTAAAAGTTTAAATCACCCCCCTTTTCCCAAATTCCATATAAAAATATATAAACATAATAAAAATAAATATGTGGTATCGCCATGTGCGTAAATGTCGGAACTATAAAAATATATCGTAAATTAAACCGCACAGTCAATGGCGTACGCGCAAAAAAATTCCAAAGTCCAAAATAGCCTATCTTTGGTCACTATTTATACCATCAAAAAGTCTGATCAAAACAAAAATGGTATCGATAAAAACTTCAGATCATGGTGCAAAATATGAGCCCTCATACAGCCCCGTACAGGATAAAATAAAGTTATAGGGGTCAGAATATAACAATTTTAACGTATTCATTTTCCTGCATGCAGTTATGATTTTTTCCAGAAGTCCGACAAAATCAAACCTATATAAGTAGGGTATCATTTTAATCATATGGACCTACAGAATAAAGATAAAATGTCATTTTTCCCAATATGTACTGCGTAGAAACGGAAGCCCCCAAAATTTACAAAATTGTGTTTTTTTTTCTTCAATTTTGTTGTACAATTTTTTTTCCCTTTTCGCTGTAGATTTTGGGATAAAATGACTGATGTCATTACAAAATAGAATTGGTGGTGCAAAAAATAAGCCATCATATGGTTTTTTAGTTGCAAAATTGAAAGAGTTATTATCTTTAAAAGCTAAGGATGAAAAAATGAAAGTACAAAAACGCTTGGTCCTTAAGTGGTGAAAGGGGTACTCCGTTGGAAACATCTTATCCCTATCAAAGGGGATAGGGGATAAGATGTTTCTAACGGAGTACCCCTTTAAGGACAAAGGGGTACTCCGTTGGAAACCTCTTATCCAGTATTCCGGCAGCGTCGTCATCCGTAACGTGGAAGCTTGATGCTATCGCATTTGTGACGTCAAGTACATAGCTTTCACGCCGGCTTGCATCGCCAGTCATCTGGCATGGAGTGGAGTCCCTCTCCAACGGAGTACCCCTTTAAGGCCAAAATGAGCTGCGTCCTTTAGGGATTAATAACCTACTTTTTTGTGTCTACATCTATGCAGATCTATGTTTATCCATGTGACCAGCCCTGTATATTCTGATACTTACATACATACAGTCATGGCCGTAAATGTTGGCACCCCTGAAGTTTTTCAAGAAAAGTAAGTATTTCTCACAGAAAAGGATTGCAGTAACATGTTTTGCTATAGACATGTTTATTCCCTTTGTTTGTATTGGAACTAAACCAAAAAAGGAGGAAAAAAGCAAATTGGACATAATGTCACACCAAACTCCAAAAATGTGCTAGACAAAATTATTGACACCCTTAACTTAATATTTGGTTGCACACCCTTTGGAAAAAATAACTGAAATCAGTCGCTTCCTATAACCATCAATAAGCTTCTTACCCCTCTCAGCCGGAATGTTGGACCACTCTTCCTTTGCAAACTGCTCCAGGTCTCTCTTATTGGAAGGGCGTCTTTTCCCAACAGCAATTTTAAGATCTATCCACAGGTGTCCAATGGGATTTAGATCTGGACTAATTGCTGGCCTCTTCAGAACTCTCCATCACTTTGTTGCCATCCATTTCTGGGTGCTTTTTGATGTATGTTTGGGGTCATTGTCCTGCTGGAAGACCCAAGATCTCAGATGCAAACCCAGCTTTCTGACACTGGGCTGTGCAATGCGACCCAAAATCTGCTGGTAATTCTCAGATTTTTTCATGATGCCTTGCACACATTCAAGGCACTCGGTGCCATAGGACGCGAAACAACCCCAAAACATCATTGAACCTCCACCATATTTCACTGTAGGTACTGTGTTCTTTTCTATGTAGGCCTCATTCCGTTTTCGGTAAACAGTAGAATGATGTGCTTTACCAAAAACCTCTAACTTGGTCTCATCTGTCCACAAGACGTTTTCCCAGAAGGATTTTGGCTTACTCAAGTTCATTTTGGCAAAATGTAGTCTTGCTTTTTTATGTCTCTGTGTCAGCAGTGGGGTCCTCCTGGGTCTCCTGCCATAGGGTTTCATTTAATTTAAATGTCGACGGATAGTTTGCGCTGACACTGATGCTCCCTGAGCCTGCAGGACAGCTTGAATATCTTTGGAACTTGTTTGTGGCTGCTTATCCACCATCCAGACTATCCTGCATTGACACCTTTCATCAATTTTCTCTTCCGTCCACGCCCAGGTAGATTAGCTACAGTTCCATGGGTTGCAAACTTCTTGATAGTGTTGCACACTGTCCAATTTGCTTTTTTTTCTCCCTTTTTTTGGTTTAGTTCCAATACACACAAAGAGAATAAACATGTGTATAGCAAAACATGTCCTTTTCTGTGAGAAATACTTAAGGGGATTATCCAGGAAAAAACTTTTTTTTTTTTTATATATCAACTGGCTCCAGTAAGTTAAACAGATTTGTAAATTACTTCTATTAAAAAAAATCTTAATCCTTTCAGTCCTTTCAGTACTTATGCTGCTGAAGTTGAGTTGTTCTTTTCTGTCTAAGTGCTCTCTGATGACACAGTTCCCGAGACAAGCAGAGATGTCAGCAGAGAGCACTGTTGCCAGACAGAAAACAACAACTCAACTTCAGCAGTTGATAATTATTGAAAGGATTGAGATTTTTTTAATAGAAGTTATTTACAAATCTGTTTAACTTTCTGGAGACAGTTGAAATAAAAAAAAATAAAAAATAGTTTTTCCTGGAATACCCCTTTCATTTTCTTGAAAAATGTCAGGGGTGCCAACAATTACGGCCATGACTGTAGGAGACAGGTGGAATGATGATTGCAGGATCATATTAGCCTGTAGCCAGTATTCTGATACTGACATACATAGGAGACAGGTGGAAAGATGATTGCAGGATCATATTAGCTTGTAACCATGGAGACACATAGCTTACATATATATGTAGCTTGTGATTAGAACTATTTTAGTCACTTTGCAACAACACAACCAAGTCAGTTCTATAGATCCCACTGTAGTAAACTCCTAAATCAGACATCATCATGTTATAGACACTTCAGTGGGGCGGAACTGTAAATAAACGACTCTGTAGCAAGTTTACCTCGATCCTTAGAAAACTTAGAGTGCATGCGCAGCACTACGCTGACATCGTAGGGCTAACGCAGGCAGCGTTAGTAGCGTAGCGCTAGCATAGCCCTGTGCATGGGCAGTTGTTCGTACCGCGATGGGCTTGCATTATTAACAAAGTGATAGCGTAGCTGTAGAAAACTGAGAGCGAATGCACAGGGCTCTAGCGTAGGCAGCTGGAAACCAGCGTAGGCTTAGCGTAGTTTAACATTAGTGTAGCATAGCTAGCTTAGATTGTAACGTAGCGTGGCTTAGGTTTTATAGTGAAAAGTTAAAGGTTTTAAAGTAAAGAGACTACAACTCCCAGCATGCCCGAGCATGCTGGAAGTTGTAGTTTTGCATATTTTACAGTGAAGGGACCACAACTCCCAGCATGCCCAGACAGCTAAAAGCTTTCCAGGCAGGATGGGAGTTGTAGTTTTACACAGGCATAGAGTGGTTAGCGCAGCATAGTGATAGCACAGTTTCAGCGTAGTTAGCATAGCGTTAGCGCAGTTTTAGCGTAGTTGGCGTATCATAGTGTTAGAGCAGTTTTAGCGTAGTTGGCGTAGCGTAGTTTTACACAGGTGTAGTTAGCGTAGTGTTAGGGCAGTTTTAGCATAGTTAGCGTAGTGTAGTATTAGCGCAATTTTAGCGTAGTGTAGTGTTAGCGCAGTTTTAGCATAGTGTAGTGTTAGCGCAGTTTTAGCGTATGTAGTGTAGTGTTAGCGCAGTTTTAGCATATTTAACGTAGTGCAGTGTTAGCGCAGTTTTACAGTAGTTAGTGTAGTGTTAGCGCAGTTTTACAGAAGTTAGTGTAGTGTTAGCGCAGTTTTAGCGTATTTAACATAGTGTAGTGTTAGCGCAGTTATAGCGTATTTAGCATAGCGTAGTGTTAGCGCAGTTTTAGGGTAGTTAGCTTAGTGTAGTGTTAGCGCAGTTTTAGCATATTTATTGTAGTGTAGTGTTAGCGCAGTTTTAGAGTAGTGAGTGTAGTGTTATTGCAGTTTTAGCTTAGTTAGCGTAGTGTTAGTGCGGTTTTAGTGTTGTTAACGTAGTGTAGTGTTAGCTCAGTTTTAGCGTATTTATTGTAGTGTAGTGTTAGTGCAGTTTTAGAGTAGTGAGTGTAGTGTTAGTGCAGTTTTAGCTTAGTTAGCGTAGTATTAGTGCGGTTTTAGTGTTGTTAACGTAGTGCAGTGTTAGCTCAGTTTTAGCGTAGCGTAGTGTTAGTGTAGATTTAGCGTAGTGTTAGCGCAGTTTTAGCATAGCGTAGTTTTAGCGTAATTAGCGTACTGTTAGCGCATTTTAAGTGTAGTTAGCGTAGTGTTAGTGCAGTTTTAGCGTAGTAAGCGTAGTTTTAAACAGAAAACCTGTGTGCCCCTGCGTCTTGAGAGCGGCTGCTCTCACTCCTTGCTCTGTGGATATCATCCTTCTGTAATATGCTGCTGCAACTATCTATGCATTAAAGGATCGCTTTTTTGGGAATACCACAGTGGTGAGTGCGATTCATTTTCACTTCTCCTTTATTGTTGAAGGTAGTTTTACACAGGTTTAGCGTAGTTAGCATAGTGTTAGCGTAGTTTAGTGTTAGCGCGTAATTTTAGCATAGTGTAGTGTTAGCGCAGTTTTAGCATAATGTAGTGTTGGCACAGTTTTAGCGTATTTAGTGTAGTGTTAGCGCAGTTTTAGCATGTGTAGTGTTAGCGCAGTTTTAGCATGTGTAGTGTTAGCGTAGTTTTAGCATATTTAACATAGTGCAGTGTTAGCGCAGTTTTAGAGTAGTTAGTGTAGTATAGTGTTAACGCAGTTTTAGCGTATTTAACGTTGTGTAGTGTTAGCGCAGTTTTAGCGTATTTAGCATAGCGTAGTGTTAGCGCAGTGTAGTGTTAGCACAGTTTTAGCGTATTTATTGTAGTGTAGTGTTAGCTCAGTTTTAGCATAGTTAGCGTAGCGTAGTGTTAGCGCAGTTTTAGCGTAGCGTAGTATTAGCGCAGTTTTAGCATAGCGTAGTGTTAGCACAGTTTTAGCATAGCCTAGTTTTAGCGTAGTTAGCGTAGCGTACTGTTAGCGCATTTTAAGTGTAGTTAGCGTAGTGTTAGCGCAGTTTTAGTGTAGTAAGCGTAGTTTTACACAGAAAACCTGTGTGCCCCTGCGTCTTGAGAGCGGCTGCTATATGGATATCATCCTTCTGTAATATGCTGCTGCAAATATCTATGCATTAAAGGATCGCTTTTTTTAGGAATACCACAGTGGTGAGTGCGATTCATTTTCACTTCTCCTTTATTGTTGAAGGTAGTTTTACACAGGTTTAGCGTAGTCAGCATAGTGTTAGTGCAGTTTTAGCGTAGTTTTACACAGGTTTATCATAGTTATCGTAGCATAGTGTTAGCGCAGTTTTAGCGTAGTTAGCGTAGCGTAGTGTTAGTGCAGTTTTAGCGTAGTTTTACACAGGTTTAGTGTAGTTAGCGTAGCGTTAGCACAGTTTTAGCGTAGTTAGCGTAAGTGTAGTTTTACACAGGTTTATCATAGTTAGCATAGCGTAGTGTTAGCGTAGTTTTATACAGGTGTAGTGTAGTTAGCGTAGTGTTAGCATACTTTTACACAGGTTGAGCGTAGTTAGCGTAGCGTAGTGTAAGTGTAGTATTACACAGGTGTAGTTAGTGTAGCATAGTGTTAGTGTAGTATTATACAGGTGTAGCATAGTTAGTGTAGCGTAGTGTTAGCACAGTTTTATACAAAGGTGTAGCGTAATTAGCGTACTGTTAGCACAGTTTTACACTTGTGTAGTGTAGCTGAGTTTTACAGGCAGATAAAGCTTAGTTTAGAGATTGTAGCATGGGGTGTAGCTTAGCTTAGTCAAACAGTGAAGGGGCTACAACTGCCAGCATGCCCAGACAGCCAAAGGCAGGATGGGAGTGGTAGTTTTGCAAAAGTAGCAGAGACAATTGCACTCTGCTATGTTAATGTAGCAGAGGCCATTGCGCTCTCCTACATTAAAGTAGCAGAGGCCATTGGGGGGGGGGGGGGTATGTAGCCATCTATATAGATGGCTGTATATGGTGATCAGAAGGCCATTTACCCATCTCCGTTCCTGCTCAGTCACTTGATGTGGAGCAACACAGGAAGATGACGGAGCTGGAACGAGTGTGGTAAGTTAGGCTCTCCAGGAGAAGAACCCCCAAAAATGTACTAACCCATTTTTTTGTTTTTCTTCTCTTGTTTCAGATACGTGAATGTGGAGGACTATGTCGGATTCAATGAACTACGACGATGACCTGCATTTTTTCTTTTGTTTTGTTGAGTGTTTTTCCTAATAAAAATGTTTTAACTTGTGTGTGTGTTTTATTTAAAGGCTTAGTAGTGGAAGCCGTCTTATAGATGGAATCCATTACTAAGCTGGGGCTTAATGTTAACCCCAAAAACGACTAGCACTAACCCCCAATTATTACCCTGGTACCCACCGCCACAGGGGTACCGGGAAGAGCCGATACCTAGAGGCCTAGAGCGCCAAAAATGGCGCTCTTGGGCCTAGACGGTAACAGTCTGGCGTTATTTAGGCTGGGGAGGGCCGTTAACAATGGCCCTCGCCCACCCTGGTATCCTCAGGCTGTTGCGGTTTGGTTGGTATCTGGCTGAAAATGAAAAGATTGGGAACTACACATGTTTTTTTTTTTTATTAAACTGAAATAAAAAAAAAAAAACGTGTGTGGTTCCCCATCTTTTCATTTTTAGCCAGATACCAAACAGCAACAGCCTGACGTTACCAGGGTGGGCGAGGACCATTGTTACCAGCCCTCCCCAACCAAAATAATGCCAGACTGTTACCGCCTAGGCCCAAGAGCGCCATATTTGGCGCTCTAGGCCTATAGGTATCGGCTCTTCCCGGTACCCCTGTGGCGGTGGGTACCAGGGTAATAATTACCGCTTAGGCCCAAGAGCACCATATTTGGCACTCTGGGCCTGTTGGTATCGGCTCTTGTGGTGGTGGATACCAGGGTAATAATTGGGGGTTAGCGCTAGCTGTTTTTGGGGCTAACGCTAAGCCCCGACTTAGTAATGGACTCCATCTATAAGACGGCTTCCACTACTAAGCCCTCGTTAACCATTTTATTAAAACAAAAGAAAAAATGCAGGTCATGGTCCACCGAATCCGACGTAGTCCTCCGCATTCATGTATCTGAAATGAGAAAAAAAAAATAAAAATGGGTTAGTACATTTTTGGGGGGTTCTTCCCCTGGAGAGCCTAACTTACCACCCCCGTCATCTTCCTGTGTTGCTCCACATCTAGTGACGGAGCAGGAACGGAGGTGGGTAAGTGGCCTTTAGATGGCTGTATACCCCTAATGAACTTACTAGCGCAGCTCAGGGCGCACTCGCCTTTGCTACATTAATGTAGCAGAGTGCAATTGCCTCTGCTACTTTTGCAAAACTACAGCTCCCATCCTGCCTGGACAGCCTTTGGCTGTCTGGGCATGCTTGGAGTTGTAGACCCTTTACTGTATGACTAAGCTAAGCTACACCCCATGCTACACTCTCTAAACTACGCTTTATCTGCCTGTAAAACTAAGTTAGCTACACTACACCTGTGTAAAGCTGTGCTAATACTATGCTACGCTATCTACGCTAGACCTGTGTAATACTACACTACGCTAACTACACCTGTGTAATCAGTGGTCAAGTCCTGGGAAAAAAGTGTGGGAACTCACCCTCTGTTTCCGCTTAAAGGGGAACTAGACATCTTATACCCTATCCAAAGGATAGGGGATAAGATGTCTGATCTCGGGGTCCCGCCGCTGAGGCCCACGTTCTCCCTGCTGCTCACGGCATTCATACTGTGACGTCACAAGCCTACTTCCTGCATCACCAGTCATCTGGCACAGAGCGAAATTTGGGGTGCCGCAGCCGAGATCGCGGGGGTCCCCAGCAGTGGGACCCCTGCGATCAGACATCTTACCCCCTATCCTTTGGATAGGGGATGACATGTCTAGGGGCGTAGTAACCCTTTAAGGGCAGGTCCTGCAGGACTCCTGCTAATGGGAACTACGTTCCTGCTGTAGAAAAAGTGCAGAAACTCCGTTCCCATGAGTTCCTGCAGGACTTGAGCCCTGCTTATGATCCAAAAAATTTGGTTTAATAGGTGAACGTTTTGGCCTCATGGGACATCCCTCCAGCACGAAAGGGCAGGACCATTTCATTTACCATATAATGTATTGAGAAATATTTAAAAAAAAATATTTGTGGGGTGGAATGAAATAAGGTAGAATTCCGCCATTGTGTAGGTTCGTTTTAACAGAAATTTAAAAAAAAGGATGTATCCGTACTCTTTGGGGGAAATTTATCAAAACCTGTGTAGAGGAAAAGTTGCTGAGTTGCCCATAGCAACAAATCAGATCTCCTCTTTCATTTTTCAGAGGCCTTTTCAAAAATGAAAGCAGTGATCTGATTGGTTGCTATGGGCAACTGCACCACTCTTCCTCTACACAGGTTTTGATAAATCTTCTCATTGGTGTCTATACAAAATATGATAAGTGAAGGGTTAATGAAAATAATTAAGAGTTAATGATTAAATATAATGATATAAAAGATTACAATATTCCGGTTTGTAAACACTTGGAGGCAATGAGCGGTGGCTGTTTGGAAAGTAATTCAGGGCCCTTGTGGTTTCCAATGACAACAGCACCATTGGTGTAAAATTGGGCGCTGAATAACAGGGTTATATGCAGCCAAATGTGTACAGTGAAATAAATGAGTAAACATTGATGGGGTAGTTAAGGATTTGGGCAATATTCTGCAGAGAAACCTCGGGTCCAGACATGTATGTGTTACTGTGACACTTACCATTAGGGCTGGGCAGTATGGCCAAATATGTGTATCATGGTATTTTTGTTACTTATGGGAGAGATATTGTGGAGAAGAAGATGGGGGAGGCTCAGTACAGACAACAAAAGGACTACAACCGGCATGCATCCGCTCGACCACTGCAACTTGGGGATAGAGTCTGGCTCTGAAAGTTTCCTCGGTCGCATAAGCTGGATTTTCTGTGGGAGACGGAGCCCTACACTATTACAGCCCTGCCATACCCTGACGCGGACGTTTATTAGGTGCGGAAGGAGGGGTTCCAGCCACAGGTGGTCCACCGCAATAGGATAAAGTTGTGCATGAAGGATGACTTGCCCGAACCACCTCCTCCAACTTCCTCAGAGGCAAGGCTGACAAGAGAGTATGTTCCGGGAGAGGGAATCCACCCCACAATGGATGTTCCACTGTTCTCCTCTCCTCATCCTGCCATTTCTTTGGGGTACAGTGCCCGGGTGCAGTACAACCAACTTTGATCTTTTCGCCTGGCCCAGAGTGTCCTCCAGTAACAGCTCCAAGTACTCCTGTTCTTCTACCAAGTACTCCAGGACTTCCCTCACCAAGCCCAATTTCATATATTTTATATGTGCTTAATAATAGCTATGTTTTAAGAGTGGGAATTGAATAAGTGGATTAGTGACCTCGGACATGTCCCTTGGTCAATAGTTATCTGTTCTCTCCTTTTTATGGAAAAAGAGGGGTGATTTTATTAGTTAAGGGGGTTTTACATAACTTTTTATTTTTCATTTTTTAAGTCACCTTTGGGGACTATTATATGCGATCATTAGGTTGCCTCCACTGTATAATGCTGTGCCTTTTGCATAGCATTATACAGGGTCATCAGTGGCGGGAATGTAATGGTGAAACAAGTCGGACCCATGGAGGCTGCACCTCACAACTTACAAAACTCTAAGAATCTGCTGCTGACGTCTTGGGGCCAGAATCCACCTGACACCTACTAAGGACTTTTTGCCCTAAATGACATGTCTTTCTATATACATTGATAGAGAATATATCAACACATAAAACAAGGAAACCCAAGTAATAAAATATATTTATATAGATGGAAAAGTCACAAGGAAGCAGCGTCACACAGGACAACAGGTGCCCGCAGATTCAAGGGCTTCATCCGGCTTGAAAAAGGTTCCAGGAGGGAGAAGAAATGTCACTTTTGTTTGGCATGTGATGCAATAAACGTATTCATGTTGATTTTTCACAGTTTTTGGAGTGCTGTGTATTTTTATTTACATAGATAGTGTGATGACTCGCTCTTGCAGATAGGTGCGGTTGCAGTATAGAGGCAAGGAAACAACAGTACTTTTCAAATCAAAATTTTGTGTTTTATTAACAATTGTTTTTAAATGCAGAACAAAGGAAAACATAACAAAAGTCCTCCTGTATTTATTTCCTTGGTGTTTGTTCACACCTGAGTCCATGCCATGCAGCATCAAGTAAGTCTTTTCCAAACCTCCAGGCAGTCGGCTGACCAGCTTCCAACCTCTCAGGGAAGAACTCCACATTCAGCTCTCTCTGGCACTGTGAGCTGCAACTAGCAAATCCCCCTCATCTGGTGAAGCAGGTTGCCTTTAAGGCCAACAAAAGGCGGCCTGGATTGTGGGGAATGATCCCCACCCTTCACTTGATCATTCCCAGTAAGAGCCGTCCCGATTGGCCTTCCAGCAATACTATGGCCATAGTGTCAGTATCCATCGCAGCACAGACACTGGATAAATACCAGCTCTTACTTCACCAAGGCCAGGAGCCTTGGTAACATATATCACCCATCAACCACAATGCCTTTCAACTTCTCACATACCCACCCCCCCTTTGTTCCAGCCTGAGGGGGTGAACACTTGTGACACAGTGGATTTGTGATAGGGCATCGGCGTTGCCTAGCAAACGACCCACTCTGTGTTCAACCCTAAACTTGAAATTCTGTAATCACAGAAACCACCTGGTGACCCTGGAATTTTTGTCCTTGGCCTGGCACATCCACTTAAGGGGGGAATGATCCGTCACGAGACGAAACTTCCTGCCCAACAGATAATAGTGGAGAGACTCGAGTGCCCACTTAATGGCCAGGCACTCTCTCTCACTATACTATGCATGGTCTCGGCCGGGGTCGGTTTGTGGCTGAGAAAGACAACGGGATGCTCTTCCCCATTGACTTCTTGGGAGAGTATAGTACCAAGACCTACCTCAGAGGCATCAGTCTGTACCACAAATTCCCTTTTGAAGTCGGGTGTCACAAACACCAGAGACCCACATAGGGCCTGCTCTGCCTATTTGTTCCAGTGCACCATTACGGACTTGCGTCCCTTTAGGAGGTCTGTTATGGGTGCAGCCACCGTAGTAAAATGGGGATGAATCTCATATAGTAACCCACCATTCCTAGAAACGACTTCACCTGTCGGGTAGTGACAGGTCGGGGCCAATTCCAGATGGCCTCTATTTTGTTTACCTGGGGTTTGACAAATCCACGCCCAATGACATACCCCAGGTATTTGGTCTCTTCCAACCCTATGGCACATTTTTTGGGGTTAGCAGTTAACCCGGCATTCCTAAGGGAGTCTACCACTGCCTTTACTTTTGGAAGGTGACTTTCCTAGTCTGTACTGTGGATGATGATATTGTCCAGATAAGCCGAGGCATTCCAACCATGTGGCCGAAGTACAATATCCATTAGCCTTTGAAATGTAGCGGGAGCGCCATGTACACCAAAGGGTAACACCTTGCACTGAAAAAACCTTCTGGTGTGATAAAGGCTGCTTTGGCAGCCTCCGTCATGGGCACCTGCCAGTACCCTTTTGTGAGGTCCAAAACAGAAAAATACCGAGCCTGTCCTAGCCTTTCAATAAGCTCATCAACGCTGGGCATGGGATATGCAGAAAACTTGGACACCTCATTAAGTTTGCGGAGATTGTTACAGAACCGCAACGTACCGTCTGGCTTCGATATTAAGACTATTGGACTGGCCCACTCACTTTTTGACTCCTCGATGACATCCAATTTTAACATCTGCTGTACTTCTTCAGAGATGGCTTGTCCCGCGACTCAGGTACCCGGTATGGTTTCAACTGTATTTTTACCTGGGGTTCAGTGACTGTCATGGCGGATGACAGAAGTACGTCCAGGAAGGTCCGAGAACACATCTGTGTTCCTACTGACAAACTCCCTTGCCTCCTGAGTCTGTGCAGAGGAAAGGCTGTCAGCAATTTTCACTGTGGCAACTGCACCAGACTGCACCAGACTGAGGGACGGGAAACTCCACCCCTAACAAACCTGTCCGAGGGCTGTAATCCACACTAGTCTCCCTATCTCTCCAGGGTTTCGACAAGTTTACATGGTACACTTTGTGGTGTCCCGGTACCATATTGCATCCAGTACCTAGTGTAGAGGTCCCCAAGGTCAGAGTAACTACGTTCAGAAAGGGTTCCTCAGGTGGGACAGCCCCTAGTCGCCTCTCCTTGAGTCTAACTTTAATGTTCATAAATGTATATATTAATATGTATATCTATATTGTATAGAAATGTATAGTACTTACCTTGTTCAGGGTTGCACGACCTTCGATCATGTGACCATGCTAGTAACCTCTATGGTAGGTTGCAGGACCTTAGGAGGTCCTTGGGTCACGTGTTACCCACAAATCTCTGTAAAGGTGATTGACATCCGTTTGGACCAATTAGCGTTAGTCCAGCCCCTGCCCATATAACGGAGCTGCGTCCAATTATCGCTCTCTTGGGTTGCTGCTCTCGTGAATGCAGGACTAACAGGACGGTGTGCTACGCAACTTTCAAAGACACGCTAGGCCTCAAAACCTACGGCCTCAGCAGAACCAAAAATCGTAAGTTTTACTCTAATCCCTGCTAATGCTAGCGTGACTACTGGACCGCAACTAATTCCCCTAAATCCAGTGGAACAGCGCAATAGACTAAAGACTTTTAAAGCTAAAGTCCCAACTATTGTCAATCTCCAAAAGGATGCCGTTGTATTGATAAGAGACTTTTATGTTAATGAAGGGTACAGAAAATCTTCAGTAAAGTTAACGCTGTTTACAGAAGCTTTCCGGTTGGGGACAATCCATTATTACTCACTACCTCAAACCTATTATCATCTACCTCCCTATCGTTCCTGGGAAGGGCGGCGGTAGGAAAAGCTTTATTGAGGAGCCCTCACCCTGGCATCACGAATTGCAAGGATTAACAAGCACCCTTTAATACCCGCACAGCTACGCTTCCCATATCCTACATCCCTCAAGCTACCACAACTTGCTCTGGCTTCCTTCGCCCCGGGCTGGTGTACCCTGTATGTCACCTCCCCTACCTTTTTGAGCACTTCGTAGGGACCCTGCTACCTAGCCAGAAACTTACTGTCTACCGTTGGTACCAGAACAAAACCCGATCTCCCGGGTTAAAATTCAGAATACGAGCCTGACAATTATAAA
The DNA here is from genome assembly GCF_029499605.1 of Hyla sarda. Lineage (NCBI taxonomy): Eukaryota > Metazoa > Chordata > Amphibia > Anura > Hylidae > Hyla > Hyla sarda. The sequence continues at coordinate 463,886,359 of NC_079189.1, forward strand.
CTCTGCTCTGAGCTTGCTTAGCTGCCCCCATATGTTCCCTAACCAAGGGCAACACTGTTTCCATCAGTTCCTGAGTGACATATTCAACTACACTTTTGTGTGGCGTGGGCTGTTGTTCCCATGCCTCTTTAGCTATGTCTAACAGACCACGTGGATGTCTGCCGTATAGCAGTTCAAAGGGCGAGAACCCAGTAGAAGCCTGTTGCACTTCTGGCACTGCGAACATGAGATAGGGCAGCAAAAGAACCCAATTTTTCCCATCTCTAGCTACCACTCTCTTTAACATATTTTTTAATGTTTGGTTAAACCTTTCTACCAGGCCGTCCATCTGCAGGTGGTACACGGAGGTCCGTAGTTGTTTTACCTGCAGTAACTTACTGAGCTCTTTCATTACCTTTGACATAGACGGGGTGACCTGCTCAGTCAACACCTCTTTAACCCCTTAACGACGCAGGACGTATATTTACGTCCTGCGCCGGCTCCCGTGATATGAAGCGGGATCGCGCCGCGATCCCGCATCATATCGCGTCGGTCCCGGCGCTCATCAATGGCCGGGACCCGCGGCTAATACCACACGTTGCCGATCGCAGCGATGTGCGGTATTAACCCTTTAGAAGCGACGGTCAAAGCTGACCGCCGCTTCTAAAGTGAAAGTGAAAGTGACCCGGCTGCTCAGTCGGGCTGTTCGGGACCGCCGCGGTGAAATTGCGGCGTCCCGAACAGCTTGCAGGACACCGGGAGGGCCCTTACCTGCCTCCTCGGTGTCCGATCGGCGAATGACTACTCCGTGCCTGAGATCCAGGTAGGAGCAGTCAAGCGCCGATAACACTGATCACAGGTGTGTTAATACACGCCTGTGTTCTGTGTAAAAGATCAGTGTGTGCAGTGTTATAGGTCCCTATCGGACCTATAACACTGCAAAAAAAAGTGTTAATAAAGGTCATTTAATAACCCCTACCCTAATAAAAGTTTGAATCCCCCCCCTTTTCCCATAAAAAAAAATAAAACAGTGTAAGAAAAAATAAAAATAAACATATATAGTATCGCCGCGTGCATAAATGTCCGAACTATAAAAATATATCATTAATTTAAAAAAATTCCAAAGTCAAAAAAAGCGCATTTTTGGTCACTTTTTATACCATTAAAAAATGAATAAAAAGTGATCAAAAAGTCTGATCAAAACTAAAATTATATCCAGATAAAAACTTCAGATCACGGCGCAAAAAATGAGTCCTCATACCGCCCTGTACATGGAAAAATAAAAAAGTTATAGGGGTCAGAAGATGACATTTTTAAACGTATACATTTTCCTGAATGTAGTTATGATTTTTTCCAGAAGTACGACAATATCCAACCTATATAAGTAGGGTATCATTTTAACCGTATGGACCTACAGAATAATGATAAGGTATCATTTTTACCGAAATATGCACTGCGTAGAAACGGAAGCCCCCAAAAGTTACAAAATGGCGTTTTTTCTTCGATTTTGTCGCACAATGATTTTTTTTTCCGTTTCACCATGCATTTTTGGGTAAAATGACTAATGTCACTGCAAAGTAGAATTGGCGACGCAAAAAATAAGCCATAATATGGATTTTTGGGTGGAAAATTGAAAGGGTTATGATTTTTAAAAGGTAAGGAGGAAAAAACGAAAGTGCAAAAACTGAAAAACCCTGAGTCCTTAAGGGGTTAAGTAAGTCCACTTGGGAAAACATCTCCATTAGCTCCTCAGCTATGAGTTTGGCCAAAGTATGTTGCAGAGGTAGCGCCTCGTGATACCGAGTAGCATAGTCCAGGACTACCAGGATGTGTTGGTGCCCCCTAGTGGATTTCGGCAATGGGCCTACAAGATCCATAGCGATCCGCTCAAACGGGACCTCAATAATCAGGAGGGGGAACAGGGGACTACGAAAATGTGGCTGGGCGCAAGTTATTTGGCATGTTGGATAGGATTCACAATACCTTTCAACCTCCTTATACACGTTGGGCCAGTAAAAACGCTGCAAAATTTGGTCCTGCATCTTCTGCTGGCCCAGGTGCCCCCCTAGAACATGTTGGTCGGCTAACTCTAACACAAGCCTCTAACCACCTTCATTTTGGCGACGCTGCTTTGCCTTGACTCTTTGGAGAAAACACTCCCGCTGTACTGTCAGTCACTTGTCGGCAGGATCATTGCCCCTAGCAACCACTCCAAGAAGTTATCCCAGGCTCAGTTCTTAGCAAACAGCATGCTGCAACTCAATCGCTGTCCTTACTGCGTTGCCCGCGTCATTCACTAAATGTGATGACTCGCTCTTGCAGATAGGTGCGGTTGCAGTATAGAGGCAAGGAAACAGTACTTTTCAAATCAAAGTTCAGTGTTTTATTCACACTTGGCAAAGAGTCTTTAAATGCAGAACAAAGGAAAACGTCACAAAAGTCCACCTGTATTCTTTAGGTGTTTGTTCACACCTGAGTCACTGCCATACGGCATCAAGCAAGTCTTTTCCAGGGCTCCAGGCAGGCTGCTGACCATCTTCCAACCTCTCAGGGAAGGACTCCACTCTCAGCTCTCTCTGGAAGTGTGAGCTGCAACTAGCAAATCCCCCTTAGCTGGTGAAGCAGGTTGCCTTTAAGGCCACCAAAAGGCGGCCTGGATTGTGGGGAATGGCCCCCACCCTACACTTGGCCATTCCCAGTAAGAGCGGTCCCAGATAGGCCTTCCAGCCATACTACAGCCACAGTGTCAGTCTGCATCGCAGCACAGACACTGAATAAATACCGACTCTTACTTCACCAAGGCCGGGAGCCTTTGTGACACATACCGGCCATCAACCACCATGCCTTTCACCTTCTCACAATAGATAGATATGAGATAGATAGATAGATAGATAGATAGATAGATCTATCCATTTTTTTTTTTGGGGGGGGGGGGGGGCGGAGATGGGACCTATGGCTCCTAGTCTGATGTTACTGTATCCTCTGCTGAAAATAGGTCTACTATAACATGGTCACATGATGATGCTTCATCTGGCGTCACGTCATCTTGTTGATCCTCAAGTGCTCCATCTAGTAGAGGCACTGTCAATGGATCAACTGTCAGGACGCTCTCAGCTTTTATCATGTTGTTCTTGGATGTCATAGTAAGAACCTAAGAAATGAAAGAAGAGCCGGACATGTTGTAACTATTCATATTCACTGACATATAAAGGCCCCAGACACAACAAAGCTGCAACATGTGAACAAGACCTTGTAAATCTGGATTTCATATACTGACCTGGAAGTCCCAATACAGCATCATTTGGCTTACACAGGAGCAGACCAATACGACCCACTCCAAGATGGTCAGCGTAATTCTGGAAGACTGAAATAAAACAGAAATATACATTTGACTTTGTCCATTTTGGTCTTCCCCTTTATTCACCAAGCACTCGTGGGAATTACTGGGATTGGGATCCCATAACCATGTGAAGAAGTTCGCCCTATGTGGTAGAATATACATACCTGTGTGCAGTACTCGCTTGTGCAGGTATATACTGCTGTCATTTTACAGGATAACCCTGAAAGGAGGACGTATATAGGAAAATAACCTCAACCCTGCAGAATGGGGTCATATTTTAGTAGAAAAACACTGATCACAATTTCACGGTGGACGACAGAAGTGACAAGATAATCCAGCTCCACCACCATCAATGGCAAAGGACAGAACCTAAAAAGTCATTATGGTGTCTGAAAGGATTTACTGGAGTTCCCTTTAATCCCATGACATAACATAGTGAATTGTAAAGGATACGGCTAATGTTAGCCAGCAAGATGGTCACCGACAGCACCGTGGTGGTAAGGCGCCTACATCTCCGGTCCCTGGAGCCTGGGTACAGCTGAGATGCCACCGATATGCCACCGTAGATGACCATACTTGTTAAAACCGCCAGGCAGCTATCATTAAGCATTGCTGAATCCTAGAGGAAAACAAAGAAAATATGACATTTCCCAATATACATATCCTGTCCTAGATGACCTATCATCAGACAACACATAGAGCTCCATATCATTATACACCATTAGCAGATATATGATTGTCCTGGATACTTAATATCTGCCAATGGTAAGTATCCAGGATAATCCTACATCTGCCAATGGTGTTATTATATTATCTGTATTCTTATACTGGGCCTTATGTATCATTGTGAGGGGGTGTGAGCTCAGGTCCATTCTGTCCCAAGACCTACAGATCAGCAGGTTATCTGACAATCCATGGCCCCTGCTGTGCCGCTCTTCTCCTGGGTAAGAGGGCTTCATAGGTGACCAGCTAAGGAGCCCTAAGACCACAGAATCTGTATAAACAAACCTGTATCAATGGGGTTATGATGTTCCCGACACACGTCATCCACCCGAATGTCAACATCCACGTTTGGCAGGTGACTCCACAAAGGCTTCTCTTCAGGGCCTGGATCTCCATAGATTTGTAGATGATAAACAAAATCCCGGCCTCTGAAATCCATATACAGAACAGTCTATAGATGGTATATATACCACACAAAGCATATACATGTCTGAAGATACTAATAATCAGAAAATAAACAGGAGATATAATTCAGTAACATAGTGGATCTGCCAAAAGTTGTCTGAAAACATGTGCTGAAGCTGTCATGGCGGCCATGTTAGTAGTTACTCAAGCAGTGACGCAGCTATAAAGGTGGCAAGGGTCACAGTTACCCCCCTGCCACTACACTATATGCTGCAGCCTGTGGCTGCATAGATGGGTCACACAGATCAATCAGTATAGTACTACGTTTAGGGGCGGACTGACGGGAGGCTCACTCGCACTAACCTGAATACCTAAGCTTATAGTGCGGGTGACCCTCTTTTTAACGTTGCTTCTCTTATCCCATTACGTGCAGCTGTTCAGGAGATACGAGCAGACTGTCTACATACTATTCCTGAGAATCTAGCAATAAGGAACATTCCCAATGGGCTTTTAGCAACAATAACAAGTCTTCACTTCGGCTGTTGGCCCCGCCCCTTTATTATTCACTGCTAGTTGGGCCCGCCCCTGCATTAATATTCACTGCTCCTCGGCCCCGCCCCCTTCATGACACCATCCCTGTACACTTCTCCCTCTCAGCACCCTCCCCGACACCCTCCCAACCACCAATGTGTACACAGAGCTAGGACCCCAAGACCAGGTCAGAGCTTTTCCATGCTCCTGAATGGCTAAAATGTGTCAGTACTAAGTAGATCATGTGCCTTTCAGGAGCCTGGGAAAGCTTTGTGTGATAGTCGGACCCTGTAATCATTACAGGAACATGAGCCATTACAAGCTCTCTGAATGGCACATGATTGGCTTAGTACTGATACATTTCTGCCCATTCAAGTGCCTAAGAAAGCTGTATGACAAACCCTGTAATTACTTATGCTACTGTAATCATTACAGGACCATGAATCATTACAGGGTCTGTCACACACAGCTTCCCCATGCTCCTGAATGGCACATCTGCTTAGTACAGCAACCACATGCCTGCCACTGCAGGGATTAATATATGACATCTGAAGTTTGCCTGTGCATAAAGCAATCCAGCTACAAGCAGATATGCCATTCAGGAGCATGGAAAAGTTAGGTGACAATATCTGACCTAGCTTTTCTATGCTCCTGAATGGCATGTCTGCTTGATGGTTGATGGGCGTGGTCAGGTGGGCCCAGGCTAAACTTTTGCACCCATGACACTTTAGCTACGCCTTTGTACTCAGGATGGCACTAATAATAATTCCTATAGATACATGTAGTGCACTTACCTAGCAGAGAAGACACGGTGGAAACTATAGTCAGCACAATGGATTCTGGATATTGTGCTCCAGTGTCACTGAGGAGAAATAGATTCCATATATAACATTAGCAGGTCCGGTCACTAGTAACAAGGGCAGGTCACTAGTAACAAAGGTCGGTCACTAGTAACAAGAGCCGGTCACTAGTAACAAAGGTCGGTCACTAGTAACAAGGTCCGGTCACTAGTAACAAGGGCCGGTCACTAGTACCGAGGGCCGTTCACTAGTAACAAGAGTCGGTCACTAGTAACAAGGGCCGGTCACTAGTAACAAGGGCCGGTCACTAGTAACAAGGGCCGGTCACTAGTAACAAGAATCTGTCACTAGTAACAAGGGCCAGTCACTAGTAACAAGGCCGGTCACTAATAACAAGGGCTGGTCACTAGTAACAAGGGCCGGTCACTAGTAACAAGGGCCGGTCACTAGTAACAAGGGCCAGTCACTAGTAACAAGGGCCAGTCACTAGTAACAAGGGCTGGTCACTAGTAACAACGGCCGGTCACTAGTAACAAGGGCCAGTCACTAGTAACAAGGGCTGGTCACTAGTAACAAGGGCCGGTAACTAGTAACAAGAGTCGGTCACTAGTAACAAGGGCCTTTCACTAGTAACAAGGGCCGGTTACTAGTAACAAGGGCTGGTCACTAGTAACAAGGGCCGGTCACTAGTAACAAGAGTCGATCACTAGTAACAAGGGCCGGTCACTAGTAACAAGGGCCTGTCACTAGTAACAAGGGCCTGTCACTAGTAACAATGGCCAGTCACTAGTAACAAGGGTCGGTCACTAGCAACAAGGATCGGTCACTAGCAACAAGGGCCGGTCACTAGTAACAAGGGTCGGTCACTAGTACCAAGGGCCGGTAACTAGTAACAAGGGCCGGTCACTAGTAACAAGGGACGGTCACTAGTAACAAGGGACGGTCACTAGTAACAAGGGTCGGTCACTAGTAACAAGGGCCAGTCACTAGTAACACTAACAAGAAACATCTCTTATTTTCTTAAAGCGCATCTGTCATATCCCACAAAAAAAGAATAATGTTACTCAGTACATAATCCTGACCATGTACATCTAATGTTTATGCCTCTATCACCTATATTTATTATAAAAATACCTCCTTTCATTAGCTCACTGTATTAGAAATCCTCTCAGGGGAAGGTGGCGTGCCCCTTCTTGTGGTGGTGGGAGGTGATTGGTGTGTGGTGGGAGGGGGCGTGCCCCTTCTTGTGGTGGTGGGAGGGGGCGTGTCCCTCCTTGTGGTGGTGGAAGGTGATTGGTGTGTGGTGGCGTGTCCCTCCTTGTGGTGGTGGGAGGTTATTGCTGTGTGGTGGGTGGAGGCGTGTCCCTCCTTGTGGTGGTGGAAGGTGATTGGTGTGTGGTGGGAGGGGGCGTGTCCCTCCTTGTGGTGGTGGAAGTTGCTGTAGGACTGGTTAGTGTCCCAGTAGGTATGGGGGAAAAATAGTCAAAACATTTTAAACAACCATATTACAAAAGGTCTTTTTGTGCCCATTTAACAATCCAATGTCCGGGGGAAGATATTAGAGGATGGAATGGTGTATTGTAGGATTCCCACCAATGTTCCTATAGAGTCTCCTACCTGATGCTGATGATCCCTGTTCGGTAATGACCTTGTATGATGGTCATGGTGAAGGTGGTCAGGACACCCACGAAGGTCCATAATGCCCAAAACAATGGCAGGATAGCCAGGGTTGGGCTCGTCATATTTAAAGAAGAAATATATATCACTCTCAGGAAAACTGAGCGCTGTCAATCTGAACTAACAGAAAGTGAAGGGTTTGCCTGTCTCCTGCAGAGGTATAACCAACCACCATCTGTGATGTCATCAGATTCTATAACTGATGATGTCACGTCCTTGGCTGCTGGTGTATTAGAAGTATTACAATTATCCATACAGCAAATCTGTATTATATATGGAAATATCACAAATAACCCGTAATATAAAGTTATTATCAAAACTACCTACAAGAAGAATTCTTGTGATCCTAAGGGCTGCAGAGGAGATCTGTTCTCTACTACTGCCCACTGCCAACAGGAGATGTCTGTGCCCACAATGTGCCCTCTAAGAGAGCTCTGGCTTCTCTACAACCCCTCACAAAAACCAACTTACAGGACGTCACCAGCTTTTATACTTTGTAGGAATTACAAAACTCATACTTATGACCAGGGGTCAAGTCCTGGGAAAAAAGTGTGGGAACTCACCCTCAGTTTCCACTTAAAGGGGTACTAGACATCTTATACCCTATCCAAAGGATAGGGGATAAGATGTCTGATCTCGGGGGTCCCGCCACTGAGGACCCCCACGTTCTCCCTGCTGCTCACGGCATTCGTTTAGAGCGTTTGGTGCAGCGCCAGAGGCTCATGACGTCACGGCCCCTCAATGCAAGTCTATGGGAGGGGGCGTGACGGCCATCACGCCCCCTCCCATAGACTTGCATTGAGGGGGCATTACTGTGACGTCACAAGCCTCTTCCCTGCATCACCAGACATCTGGCACGGAGCGAAATTTGGGGTGCCGCAGCCGAGATCGCGGGGGTCCCCAGCAGTGGGACCCCTGCAATCAGACATCTTATCCCCTATCCTTTGGATAGGGGATAACATGTCTAGGGGCGGAGTAACCCTTTAAGGGCTGGTCCTGCAGGACTCCTGCTAATGGGAACTATGTTCCTGCTATAGAAAAAGTGCAGGAACTCCGTTCCCATGAGTTCCTGCAGGACTTGAGCCCTGTGTGTAATACTACACTAACACTACGCTAACTACCCTACACCTGTGTAAAACTGTGCTAACACTACGCTAACTATGCTAACTACACTACACCTGTGTAAAACTATGCTAAAACTGCGCTAACACTACGCAACGCTAACTACGCTAAAACTGCTCTAACACTACACTGCGTTAACTACGCTAAACTGCACTAACACTACGCTTAAACTGTGCTAACACTACAACTGCGCTGATACTACTCTACGCTAACTATGGTAAAATTGTGCTGACTCTACGCTATGCTTACTATGCTAAAACTGCGCTAACACTACACTACGCTAAATACATTAAAACAGTGCAGTTAGCGTAGTGTAGTGTTAGCGCAGTTTTAGCATAGTTAGCGTAGCGTCAGCGCAGTTTTAGCATAGTTAGCGTAGCGTAGTGTTAGCGTAGCATAGTGTTAGTGAAATTTTAGCGTAGTGTTAGTGCAGTTTTAGCGTAGTTAGAGCAGTGTAGTGATAGAGCAGTTTTAGTGTAGTAAGCGTAGCATAGTGTTAGCGCAGTTTTAGCATATTTAGCGTAGCGTTAGCGCAGTTTTAGTGTAGTTAGCGTAGTGTAGTTTTAACACTACACTACGCTAAAACTGCTCTAACACTACGCTATGCTAACTATGCTAAAACTGCGCTAACACTACGCTACGCTAACTATACTAAAACTGCGCTAACACTACACTACGCTAACTACACTAAAACTGCGCTAACACTACACTGCGCTTACTATGCCAAAACTGCGCTAACACTAAAATACACTGAAACTGCGCTAATACCACACTACGCTAAATACGCTAAAACTGCGCTAACACTACACTATGCTAAATATGCTAAAACTGCGCTAACACTACACTACGCTAACTACTCTATACCTGTGTAAAACTACAACTCCCATCCTGCCTGTACAGCCTTTTGCTGTCTAGGCATGCTGGGAGTTGTGGTCCCTTCACTGTAAAATATGCAAAACTACAACTTCCAACATGCCTGTGCATGCTGGGAGTTGTAGTGTCTTTACTTTAAAACCTATAACATACCTCCTTTCACTATAAAACCTAAGCTACGCTACGTTACAATCTAAGCTAACTACGCTACACTAATGTTAAACTACGTTAAGCCTACGCTGGTTTACAGCTGCCTATGTGTATGGCGTTTTTCTCAGATTGGAAAATGCCTGTGATGTAAAGTATTTTGCAATCTGTGAAAAGTGCCATACGCATGCGCGAGTCTACGCTATGAGGGTAAACCTGCGCATGTGCAGTAGTAAATTTAGCTTATTGGAAAAGATCAGAGGCTTACGTTAATAGCTTATCTCTTAGGGTAGCCGTGGAAATTAGCGTAGCGTAGTTAGTGGGTAGTGTAGTGTAGCCTAGGATTAATAGGGAAAGGAGGTAGGGTATAGGTTTTGAAGAGACTACAACTCCCAGCATGCCAAGGCATGCTGGGAGTTGTAGTTTAGCTTATATTACATTGAAGGGACCACAACTCTCAGCATGCCCAGACAGCTAAATGCTTTACAGGCATGCTGGGAGTTGTAGTTTTACACAGGTATAGAGTAGTTAGCGTAGTGTTAGCGCAATTTTAGCGTAGTTAGTGTAGCGTTAGCGCAATTTTAACATATTTAGTGTAGCTTAGTGTTAGCGCAGTTTTAGTGTATTTAGTGTAGCTTAGTGTTAGCGCAGTTTTAGCGTCTTCAGTGTAGCTTAGTGTTAGCGCAGTTTTAGCATATTTAATGTAGTGTAGTGTTAGCGCAGTTTTAGCGTATTTAGTGTAGCTTAGTGTTAGCGCAATTTTAGCGTATTTAATGTAGTGTAGTGTTAGCGTAGTTTTAGTTTATTTAGTGTAGCTTAGTGTTAGTGCAGTTTTTCGTATTTAGCGTAGTGTAGTGTTAGCGCAGTTTTAGCGTATTTAGTGTAGCTTAGTGTCAGTGCAGTTTTATCGTATTTAGCGTAGTGTAGTGTTAGCGCAGTTTTAGCGTATTTAGTGTAGTTAAGTGTCAGTGCAGTTTTAGCGTATTTAGTGTAGCTTAGTGTTAGCGCAGTTTTAGTGTATTTAGCGTAGTGTAGTGTTAGCGCAGTTTTAGTGTATTTAGTGTAGCTTAGTGTTAGTGCAGTTTTAGCGTATTTAGTGTAGCTTAGTGTTAGTGCAGTTTTAGCGTATTTAGTGTAGCTAAGTGTTAGCACAGGTTTAGCGTATTTAGTGTAGCTTAGTGTTAGTGCAGTTTTAGCGTATTTAATGTAGTGTAGTGTTAGCGCAGTTTTAGTATATTTAGTGTAGTGTAGTGTTAGCGCAGTTTTAGTGTATTTAGTGTAGCTAAGTGTTAGCGGTGTTTTATCGTATTTAGCATAGTGTAGTGTTAGCGCAGTTTTAGCGTATTTAGCGTAGCTTAGTGTTAGCGCAGGTTTAGCGTATTTAGCGTAGCTTAGTGTTAGCGCAGGTTTAGCGTATTTAGCGTAGCTTAGTGTTAGCGCAGGTTTAGCATATTTAGCATAGCTTAGTGTTAGCACAGGTTTAGCGTATTTAGCGTAGCGTGGTGTTAGTGCAGTTTTAGCATAGCTTAGTGTTAGCGTAGTTTTAGCGTATTTGGCGTAGCTTAGTGTTAGCACAGTTTTTTAGCGTATTTAGCGTAGCGTACTGTTAGCGCAGTCTTAAAGTAGTAGGCGCAGCGTAGTGTTAGTGCAGTTTTAGCATAGTTAGCGTAGTTGTACGCAGGTGTAGTCAGCTAGCTCAGTTTTACAGGCAGATAAAGCGTAGTTTAGAGAGTGTAGCTTAGCTTAGTTCTAAAGTGAAGGGGCTACAACTCCCAGCATGCCGAGAGAGCCAAAGGCCGTCCGGGCAGGATGGAAGTTGTAGTTTTGCAAAAGTAGCAGAGGCACTTGTGCTCTGCTACATTAAAGTAACAGAGGCCATTGGGCTCTACTACATTAACATAGCAGAGGCGAGTACGTCCTTGTATGTTAAAGTAGCAGAGGCAGTTGCGCTCTGCTACGTTAATGTAGTATTCAGCCCTCTGTATAGATGGCTGGATACAGTGATGAGAAGGCCACTTACCCACCTCCGTTCCTGCTCCGTCACTGGATGTGTAGCATCGCAGGAAGATGACGGAGCTGGAACGGGGGTGGTAAGTTAGGCTCTCCATGGGAAGATCCCCCAAAAATGTACTAACCCATTTTTTTGTGTTTTTCTTCTTGTTTCAGATACGTGAATGCGGAGGACTACGTCGGATTCGGTGGACTACGACCATGACCTGCATTTTTTTATTTGTTTTAATAGAATGGTTAACGAGGGCTGTGGGGGAGTGTTTTTCCTAATAAAAAATTTTAACTTGTGTGTCCTTTTTTTCTTTATTTTTACTTTACAGGCTTAGTAGTGGAAGCCGTCTTGTAGACGGAGTCCATTACTGAGTCTGGGCTTAGCGCTAACCCCCAATTATTACCCCGATACCCACCGCCACAGGGGTAGCGGGAAGAGCTGATACCAACAGGCCTAGACCGCCAAATATGGCGCTCCTGCGCCTAGGCGGTAACAAGTTGGCGTTATTTAGGCTGGGGAGGGCCCGTAACAATGGTCCTCGCTCACCCTGGTAACGTCAGACTGTTGCTGTTTGTTTGGTATCTGGCTGTAAATGAAAAGACGGGGAACCACACATTTTTTTGTTATGTTAAAAAAAATAAAAAATCATGTGTGGTTCCCCGTCTTTACATTTTCAGCCAAATACCAACCAAACAGCAACAGCCTGACATTACCAGGGTGGGCGAGGACCATTGTTACGGGCCCTCCCCAGCCTAAATAGCGCCAGCCTGTTACCGCCTAGGCCCAAGAGCACCATATTTGGCGCTCTGGGCCTGTTGGTATCGGCTCTTCCCGGTACCCCTGTGGCGGTGGGTACCGGGGTAATAATTGGGGGTTAGCGCTAGCTGTTTTTGGGGCTAACGCTAAGCCCAGACTTAGTAATGGACTCCGTCTACAAGACGGCTTCCACTACTAAGCCTGTAAAGTAATAATTTAAAAAAAAAGCACACACAAGTTAAAACATTTTTATTAGGAAAAACACTCCCCCACAGCCCTTGTTAACCATTTTATTAAAACAAAAGAAAAAATGCAGGTCATGGTCGTAGTCCACCGAATCCGACGTAGTCCTCCGCATTCACGTATCTGAAACAAGAAGAAAAACACAAAAAAAGAGCCTAACTTACCACCCCCCTGTTCCAGCTCCGTCATCTTCCTGCGATGCTACAAGTCCAGTGACGGAGCAGGAACGGAGGTGGGTAAGTGGCCTTCTGATCACAGTATCCAGCCATCTATATAGGGGGCTGAATACTATATTAACGTAGTAGAGCGCAACTGCCTCTGCGACATTAACACTAAGCTAACACTAAGCTAACGTAGCAGAGCCCAATGGCCTCTGTTACTTTAATGTAGCAGAGCGCAAGTGCCTCTGCTACTTTTGCAAAACTACAATTCCATCCTGCCCGGACGGCCTTTGGCTCTCTCGGCATGCTGGGAGTCGTAGCCCCTTCACTTTAGAACTAAGCTAAGCTACACTCTCTAAACTACGCTTTATCTGCCTGTAAAACTAAGTTAGCTGACTACACCTGCGTACAACTACGCTAACTATGCTAAAACTGCACTAACACTACGCTAATACTACACTGCACCTACTACTCTAAGACTGCGCTAACAGTACGCTACGCTAAATACACTAAAAAACTTTGCTAACACTAAGCTACGCTAAATATGCTAAAACTACGCTAACACTAAGCTATGCTAAAACTGCACTAACACTACGCTACGCTAAATACGCTAAACCTGTGCTAACACTAAGCTACGCTAAATACGCTAAACCTGCGCTAACACTAAGGTACACTAAATACGCTAAAACTGCACTAACAGCACACTAAATACGCTAAAACTGCGCTAATACTAAGCTACGCTAAATGCGCTAAACTTGTGCTAACACTAAGCTACACTAAATACACTAAAACTGTGCTAACTGTAAGCTATAACTAAATATGCTAAAACTGCACTAACACTACACTACACTAAATACACTAAAACTGCGCTAACACTACACTACACTAAATACACTAAAACTGAGCTAACACTACACTACATTAAATACGCTAATACTGCGCTAACACTACACTACACTAAATACGCTAAAACTAAGCTACACTAAATACGCTAAAATTAAGCTAACACAACACTACACTAGATACGCTAAAACTGCGCTAACACTACACTACACTAAATGCGCTAAAACTGCGCTAATATTAAGCTACACTAAATACGCTAAAACTGCGCTAACACTACACTACACTAAATACGTTAAAACTGCGCTAACACTAAGCTACACTAAATATGCTAAAACTGCGCTAACACAACACTACACTAAATACGCTAAAACTGCGCTAACACTACACTACGCTAAATACGCTACAACTGCGCTAACACTAAGCTATACTAAATACGCTAAAACTGCGCTAACACTAAATACGCTAAAACTGCGCTAATACTAGGCTACACTAAATACGCTAAAACTGTGCTAACACTACACTGCACTAAATACGCTAAAACTGCGCTAATACTAGGCTACACTAAATACACCAAAACTGCGCTAACACTACACTACACTAAATACGCTAAAACTGCGCTAACACTACACTACACTAAAACTGCGCTAACACTAAGCTACACTAAATGCGTTAAAATTGCGCTAACGCTACACTAACTACGCTAAAATTGCGCTAACGCTACACTAACTACGCTAAAATTGCGCTAACACTACGCTAACTACTCTATACCTGTGTAAAACTACAACTCCCAGCATGCCTGGAAAGCCTTTAGCTGTCTGGGCATGCTGAGAGTTGTGGTCCCTTCAATGTAATATAAGCTAAACTACAACTCCCAGCATGCCTTGGCATGCTGGGAGTTGTAGTCTCTTCAAAACCTATACCCTACCTCCTTTCCCTATTAATCCTAAACTACGCTAAATTAAAACCTACGCTAGGTACACTACACTAATATAAATCTATGGTAAGCCTAAGGCTACACTACGCTACCCACTAACTACGCTACGCTAATTTCCACGGCTACGCTAAGAGATAAGCTATTAAAGTAAGCCTATGATCTTTTCCAATAAGCTAAATTTACTACCGCGCATGCGCAGGTTTACGCTACTAACGTAAACTACGCTAGGTCTACGCTAATAGCGCAGACTCGCGCATGCGTATGGCACTTTTCACAGATTGCAAAATACTTTACATCACAGGTATTTTCTAATCTGAGAAAAACGCCATACGCATGCGCGAGTCTACGCTAGAACTACTGCGCATGCGTTACATTACGCAGACATTACGCAATTAGCGTAGCGTACGCTAATAGCGTGAACTCGCGCATGCGCATGGCGTTTTCCACAGATTGGAAAAAACTTTACATCACCTACGTAAGCACTACGATATCTGCGTAGTGCTGCGCATGTGCTCTAAATTTTCTACGGATCGAGTTAAACTTTACATCACCGGGGACATTTAGGAGTGTTGCACAAAGAGTGTCAGGTAAATATAGAGGTGAAATAACGCGTGCGGAGCCTGCGCCGTGTGCAGTTAATCCGCTGCCTTCCGGGTGAGGAGTCAAAGTTTTTTGCATCCCCCTTCGTATTGTAATAAATCCGTGCGCTTTAAAATATATGTGAATGTCTCACTACGCATGCGTGCCGCTGGGCCTGTATGTTGTGAGGGGAAGCTCCGTCCTGAAACTCGTCCTTGCCGGGTAACACGGTGGTAGTTGGTGACTGCACTTTGTGACATGTAATGTATTATTATAACAATAATATTCATCGTTATTTTTGGAAAGTTTCTAGTTCTTTTGGCCTATACTACTGGTTTATGTCATTGTGTCCTGTATTCATGTCTATCAGGTGATTGGAAAGAGTTAAAGTAAATAAAAATCTCATTGTCAGCTAGATATACCACTAGTAAGGAGCAGGGCATGGGGGAAATGATGTAGCACCACTGTATAGTGTAGCGCAGTACAGGGCACCACCATTCACATCAGGTATGTGCTCAGAGCCATTGCTTGACTTGCTAAAAGGAGTTCTCTGATCCTATGGTGTGGGGGTCTCCAGAACCAGCCGTTAGAGATGAGCGAACTTACAGTAAATTCGATTAGTCACGAACTTCTCGGCTCGGCAGTTGATGACTTTCCCTGCATAAATGAGTTCAGCTTTCAGGTGCTCTGGTGGGCTGGAAAAGGTGGATACAGTCCTAGGAAAGATTCTCCTAGGACTGTATCCACCTTTTCCAGCCCACGGGAGCACCTGAAAGCTGAAATAATTTATGCTGGAAAAGTCATCAACTGCCGAGCCGAGAAGTTCGTGACGAATCGAATTTACTGTAAGTTTGCTCATCTTGACCAGCCGTCTGTTCTGATGAAAGATATAGGTGTAAGTACACTGCATTATAGGCTATCCGGGAAATAGAAACAGATAAGCACGCTCAGATTTTCCATAGATGTTAACCTCTTAAGGACCAGGCCATTTTACACCTTAGGACCCGGCCATTTTTTGCACATCTGACCACTGTCACTTTAAACATTAATAACTCTGGAATGCTTTTAGTTATCATTCTGATTCCGAGATTGTTTTTTCGTGACATATTCTACTTTAACTTAGCGGTAACATTTTTTGGTAACTTGCATCCTTTCTTGGTGAAAAATCCCAAAATGTTATGAAAAATTTGAAAATTTTGCATTTTTCTAACTTTGAAGCTCTCTGCTTGTAAGGAAAATGGATATTCCAAATATTATTATTTTTTGATTCACATATACAATATGTCTACTTTATGTTTGCATCATAAAATTTACGTGTTTTTACTTTTGGAAGACATCAGAGGGCTTCAAAGTTCAGCAGCAATTTTCCAATTTTTCACAACATTTCCAAACTCACTATTTTTCAGGGACCAGTTCAGGTTTGAAGTGGATTTGAAGGGTCTTCATCTTAGAAATACCCCACAAATGACCCCATTATAAAAACTGCACCCCCCCCCCCCCCCCAAAGTATTCAAAATGACATTCAGTCAGCGTTTTAACCCTTTAGGTGTTTCACAGGAATAGCAGCAAAGTGAAGGAGAAAATTCACAATCTTAATTTTTTACACTCACATGTTCTTGTAGACCCAATTTTTGAATTTTTACAAGGGGTAAAAGGAGAAAAGTTATAGTTAAATTTGTAGCCCAATTTCTCTTGAGTAAGAACATACCTCATATGTCAATGTAAAGTGTTCGGCGGGTGCAGTAGAGGGCTCAGAAGGGAAGGAGCGACAAGGGGCTTTTGGAGAGTACGTTTTTCTGAAATGGGTTTTGGGGGGCATGTGGCATTTAGGAAGCCCCTATGGTGCCAGAACAGCAAAAAAAAAACACATGCCATACCATTTTAGAAACAAGACTCCTTGAGGAACGTAACAAGGAATTAAGTGAGCCTTAATACCCCACATGTGTTTCACGACTTTTGCATATGTAAAAAAATAAAATAAAATTTCACTAAAATGTGTTTCCCCCCCAAATTTCACATTTTTGCAAGGGTTAATAGCAGAAAATACCCCCCAAAATTTGTAACCCCATCTCTTCTGAGTATGGCGGTACCCCCATAAGTTGACCAGAAGTGCACTACGGGCGAACTACAATGCTCAGAAGAGAAGGAGTCATATTTGGCTTTTTGAGAGCAAATTTTGCTCGGGTGGCATGTCGCATTTAGGAAGCCCCTATGGGGCCAGAACAGAAAAAAAAACCCACATGGCATACCATTTTGGAAACTAGATCCCTTGAGGAACATAACAAGGGGTACAGTGAGCATTTACCCCCACTGGTGTCTGTCAGATCTTTGGAACAGTGGGCTGTACGAAATTTTTAATTTGCACGCCCACTGTTCCAAAGATCTGTCAGACACCAGTGGGGTGTAAATTCTCACTGCACCCCTCATTACATTCCGTGAGGGGTGTAGTTTCCAAAATGGGGTCACATGTGGGGTTTTGTCTTTGCGTTTGTCAAAACCGCTGTAACAATCAGCCACCCCTGTGCAAATCACCTCAAATGTACATGGGGCACTCTCCCTTCTGGGCCTTATTGTGCGCCCCCAGAGCACTTTGCACCCACATATGGGGTATCTCCGTAGTCAGGAGAAATTGAATTACAAATTTTGAGGGTCTTTTTTCCCTTTTACCTCTTGTCAAAATGAAAAGTATAGGGCAACACCAGCATGTTAGTGTAAACAATTTATTTTTATACACTAACATGTTGGTGTAGACCCCAACTTCACCTTTTCATAAGGGATGAAAGGAGAAAAAGCCCCCCAAAATTTGTTAGGCAATTTCTCCCGAGTACGGCGATACCCCATATGTGACCCTAAACTGTTGCCTTGAAATACGACAGGGCTCCAAATTGAGAGCGTCATGCGCCTTTGAGGCCTGAATTAGGGATTTGCATAGGGGTGGACATAGGGGTATTCTACGCCAGTGATTCCCAAACAGGGTGCCTCCAGCTGTTGCAAAACTCCCAGCATACTTGGACAGTCAACGGCTGTCCAGCAATACTGGGAGTTGTTGTTTTGCAACAGCTGGAGGCTCCGTTTTGGAAACAGTGGCGTACCAGACGTTTTTAATTTTTATTGGGGCTGTGTAGGGATATGTGTATATGTAGTGTTTTTTACTTTTTATTTTATTTTGTGCTAGTGTAGTGTAGTGTTTTTAGGGTACAGTCACATGGGCGGGGGGGTTACAGCGAGTTTACCGCTGCGAGTTTGAGCTGCCGCGCAAAATTTGCTGCATCGCAAACTTGCTCCCTGATACTCACTGTAAGCACCCTGCCCATGTGAATGTACCCTGTACATTCACAGGGGGGGGACCTCCAGCTGTTGCAAAACTACAACTCCCAGCATGCACAGTCTATCAGTGCATGCTGGTAGTTATAGTTTTGCAACAGCTGGAGGCACACGGGTTGGGAAACACTGAGTTAGGAAACAGACAATGTTTCCCAACCAGTGTGCCTCCAGTTGTTGCAAAACCACTACTCCCAAACATTCTCAGGCATGCAGGAAGTAGTAGTTCGGCAACATATTTAGAGCCAGATGTTGCCGAACTACAACTCCCAGCATGCTTGGAGTTGTAGTTTTGCAACATCTGGAGGACTACAGTTTGCAGACCTCTAATACAATGGTTCCCAATCTGTGCCCTTCCTGATGTTGCAAAACTACAACTCCCAGTATGCCAAAACTGTCCAGGCATGCTGGGAGTTGTAGTTCTGCAACATCTGAAGGGCCAGATGTTACAGAACTACAACTCCCAGCATGCCTGGACAGTAAGGGCATGCTGAGGATGTGTAGTTTTGCAACATCTGAAAGGGCACAGTGGTCTCCAAACTGTGGACCTCCAGATGTTGCAAAACTGCAACTCCCAGCATGCCCAGACGCCAAGGGCTGTCTGGGCATGCTGGGAGTTGTAGTATACAGGGTCCCATTACAGCAATGCATGTTGCTTTACGGCGACGTGCATTGCTGCAAAGGGCCCGACCGCGGCTGAAGAGGAACTCGCCTGTCGCCGCTGCCGTCTTCATCGTCTGGATCCGGGTCTTCAGGGACGAGGTAAGTACCGGGGCCGGTCCCCAGCACTCCCCCGTCCCCCGCCGCGTCCTCCGGTCTTCCTCCCGTCCTCTCCGGACTTCAAGGGGCCGGGCTGGGCGGGAGGAAGTAACCTCCCCCCCTGCGATTGGTCGGTTAACTAACCGAAGAATCGCAGGGGATAGGAGGAGGTGGCAGGCTTGCCACCTCGCTCCTATACGTTAGCATGGTCCTGGCTGTCTGTGACAGTAGGGATCATGCAAAATTACCGGGTGGTCGGGTCGGTATTACAGACCCGATCAGCCCGGTATCGCCGCTGATCGCAAGGGCGATTTCCCTTGCGATTTGCTGCGATCGCCGACATGGGGGACCTACATGGCCCCCCTCGGCGTTTACCCTGGATGCCTGCTGAAGGATTTCAGCAGGCATCCGGTTCCGATCTCTGCCCGGCGCGCGGCAGGGACCGGAAAACGCCAGGGCGTATGGATACGCCCTGGGTCCTTAAGAGGTTAAGGATGGTCTCCACACTGTAGACATCCAGTTGTTGCAAAACTACATCTCCCAGCATGCCCGGACAGCCAACGGCTGTCCGTGCATGCTGGGAGTTGTAGTTTTGCAGAAGCTGGGAGTCCAAAGTTGGAGACCACTGGCCTACATCTTCATGCCTGAACAGCTGCAGGCTATCCTAGACATTGTAGTATCTGTGTGTTGTATCCTTACATCACCTGTATCCTATCTATACTTGCCATGTATGTTCGGCGGACTGTGGTAAGCATTGCTGGGGAATAAAGTACTGATGCAGCACTGGACTACAACACAAGATAACTGCATTAGAACCACCCGAATCGGGGACGTGCACACATCGATATAAAAGGGGGCTTGAGCCCTTGCCCTTTTTCTACACCACCCCTTTGATGCCCTATTGACAGGCATGTAAAAAGGGCACTTCACTGTGTGTATTACCTCTGTACTGTGACATCACTGTGTGTATTATTCCTGTACTGTGACATCACTGTCTGTTATTCAGGAATACTACACACAGTGATGTCATAGTCACAGGAATAATGCACAGTGATGTCACAGTACAGAGATAATGCACACAGTTATGTCACAGGATAGGGATAATACACACAGTAAAGTGCCCTTTTTTTTTTTTTTTTTACTTGAGCCCCTGCCCTCCAAAATGTCTGTGCACGTCCCTGACCCTAAGGGTATGTTCACACTAGGGATCGTCCGATATCGATTTTTTTAGGGCCGACACCGATACTCTGTGGAGGTTAGGGCCGATAGCCGATAACTTATACCGGAATATCGGTAGTGCGGACCCCGGGGAACAGGTAATTATAAAACCGGGGATGGGGGAGGCAATGGGGCTGCCGCGGTCTCTGGCCGGGGGGTTCGGTGGTGGTGGGGCATTATCAGATTATTGGCAAGGTAATTGCCGATAACGTCCAAAATCTTGAATATCGGCCGAAAATATCGGCCAAACCGATAATCAGTCAATCCCTAGTTCACAGAATTCCGCATTCTGAACATTATCATCAGTATGAATGGGTCTTCTGCGAGACCCGTCCACACTGCGGAATTTCAGCGACAGACAATTCTGCAGCTGAAATTGTTCTGCCCAAAGAAAGAACATGTTCATTCTTTGCGTGGAATTCCGTCAATACTGCATAGCCGTCAATGGTGAGGGCGCAGTGCTTCGCGGTCCTACCGCTGAAGTATTTTCGTTGGTGGCCGCCTGACGGAATCTCCGTTTGCGGAATTCCGCTCGCAGAGATTCCGCAGTGTGAACGTACCCTAATAGAGATTAATGGCAAGGGATAAGAAGCTGGATACCCCTGTTTTTGGAATCAGAGGGCTTTCCATCTATTGGACCCCTAGGCAGTTATTTCATACCAAATCGATATATATGATAAATGTATTTAATATGAAATCTCTATTTGTGTAAGGCTGCTTTCACATGTCTGTATTATGAATGCAAGGTCCTGGTCCAAGCATGGGTCTAATGAGCCAAACTGAAAGCCTCATAGATAACTATGTGCCACAAATGTAGAAAGAAAGACACGGGCATACATCCGCATGTTATACATTGGTCTATAGTAGTGTTTCTCAAGACGACCCCCCCCCCCCCCCAACAGGTCATGTTTTCTGGATTTCCTTAGTCTTTCACAGGTGAAATAACTGGTGATGCCTGATTCACTGACCAGAATTATATCACCTTTGAAATACTAAGGAAATCCAGAAAATATGACCGGGGGGGAGGGTTCTTGAGGATCGCGCTTAAGAAACACTTGTCTATAGCCTCTCAGCAGAATTTTGACCACTAACCTCGGGTAGTTGGCTTACATAGTGTTGCTAAAATGTATACTATTTCACAGCCCCCTATTTCAAATGGGTCCCGATCTTGAATAGTATGCTGCCAGGCAGCGACAACAATCACAACAACGCCAGTGCCAATAATGGGAGCAACCCAGTGGTCCGGCAGCCCTACTACTACCAGACTTAGCCCCCTGGCTCAGGGCCATGCCCCCCAAACTAGTACCTGATATTTGTTGAAATTGAGAAGCAATAGATGAAGATATAGCAATGGATGTGGGGCCTTGTCTTCCTTTCTATATTTGTGGTACATTCTGTCCCCTCGTTTTTTTGTTTTGTTTTCCTTGGTCTGAGCCATTCAGGCTTGTTCAGGTCTTTTTTCCCGTGAAGTGGCAAGTGGGCACTTATATGCGTTTAGGCAGCCCGCTCTATTCCCCCGATCGCATATGCGGCTGACATGTGCGCTCGGGACAAGGAGCGGGCGCCATTACAGTTCTTCTCGGCCGGACCATAGCTCCGCCCACAGGGCTGGGAGCTCTCAGAGGCGCTAAGCAGCCTCCAATCAGCGCCGTGGGCATGATTTCCAGTAAGAAGGGGTCAGTTAGTTAGTGCCTTGCTTCAGGCACGCCCCTCTCTTCCTATTGGCTGGCCTGTTCCTTCACTCTAGCTGCACAGAGCAAGTTCTCACTGCAGCTGACAGGGGACACAGACTTGGGTGAGAAAGTTCCTGTCTTTTTTTTTTTCCACATTATGTCCGTACCCAGAGCTGTTCCTCCCTCTAAACAGAAACCTGAAACTTCAGTGACTTATTTTGTCTGTAAGCACTGTAATACAAAGATGTCTGGCTCTTCTGAGACCACTTGCCCTGCCTGCTCCACTGCTCCCCCAGACCTTCTAGTACCCCCTGATGCCCTTTCGGTCCCGGTGGGACAAACCTGAGTTTCTTCCCTGACCCAGTATATGGCTGACTTGACCCAAGTCTCCTGTTCGGTGGCTGAGGCCTCTCGAGAAGTGGTGTCCGCCTTGAAGGAGTCTTCCCTGCGCAGGACCTCTGTGAGGGCCCGCTCCTCGTCTCCACATACTTCACGCTCTCACAAGCGTACTAGGGGTGCCTCGTCTAACACTTCCATTGAGTCTTCAGATAGACGTGAGCGTTTCCCTCGTGGGTCCCCCCCCCCTGTCATCTGGGCACAAACGTCGCTCCTCCAGAGGACGTTCTCGGAGTCGCCGCTCTGCCACGCCAGAGCCGCGTACATGGTCAGGGTCGCCCCCCCTCCAGGACTGCCTCTACTCATTCACATTCCCCTGGTGAACTGGTGGACGAGGCTTCTGAGCCGGCATCTGACTCAGAGGACCGCTCGGACTCAATTGCAACGGTGAACTCATTGGTGACAGCCATAAGAGACCCCTTTCACTTAGAGGACCCAGGAACTTCGGATGTCAATCCAGGAGTATCCTTTCATCGTGCTAAACCAGCACCTCAAAGGTTCAGCTCTCACGCTGACTTTCACAACATTCTGGAATCTGCATGGAAACATCCAGAGAAGAGGTTCCCGGGAATCAAGACAATTCAAGAACGTTATACGTTTGACAAGGACTTTTTATCGCTAAGGTGGTTTCCCCTCCCTCAGTGGATCCACCAATCTCCTGGATCTCTAATGCGACTACACTGCCTCTGGCAGATGCTGCTGCCTTCAAGGATCCCACGGACAAGAAGGTAGAATCCTTAGCGAAGTTTGCTTCTGAAGCAGCTGGCTCTTCTCTTCTTCCCATCTTCGCCTCGACATGGGTGTCCAAGGCCCTGTCAGAGTGGTGCCAAAAGCTCCATCAGGATATCTTAGCGGGATCCCCCCCCCAGAGGATCTATCTGCTCTGGCTCTCCAATGCTCTAAAGCTGGGGACTTTCTGTACGCAGCTTCCATGCAGTCAGCCCGTTGTTCTGCCTTTGCTGTGGGTCACATAGCGGCTCTCTGCCGCTCTATATGGCTTAAAGCTTGGAATGCGGATGCCGCTTCCAAAGGTCCCTCACTGAGCTTCCCTTTACGGGTGGCCGTCTTTTTAGCAAACGCCTTGATGAGATTATCTCTGAGGCAACGGGAGGTAAGAGTTCCTTGTTGCCTCAAAATAAGGCTTGCCCTAATTCCCAAAGGAAGTTCTTTTCCTTTTGGTCCTTTCGGACCTCTGGCTCCAGCAAAGGGTCCGGGCAGGCGCCCTCGCGGGACAAGAAGGCTCACTCGTTCCGGGCACGCACGTCTTGGAAGTCGGACTCCAACCGGTCCGGCCGTTTTGCGCCCAAATCAGGCAACCGCAAACCCACTTCTGCATGAAGTGAGGCCCCCACTCGCAGTTTCTTCTCTGGTGGGAGGTCGTCTCTTGCTTTTTCAAGACATCTGGACCTCACACATTCAGGACTCTTGGGTCAGGGACGTGGTGTCCAACGGTTACCGAATAGAATTCGCCTCCCTTCCGAGGGATCCCAGGCCCCCCGGTCTCCTCCTCTGGTGAAGCAATTTCGAGCGGCTCTCCTGTCTCTGCTTCTCCAGGGGATTATCATTCCCGTTCCTCCAGGGAAACGGTTTCGGGGTTTCTATTCAAATCTTTTTGTGGTCCCCAAGAAGGACGGTTCTGTGCGACCAATCCTAGACCTCAAGCGTCTCAACCGTCACCTTCTCATCCGCCACTTCCGAATGGAATCTCTCCGTTCGGTGGTGGTGTCCCTGGAACAAGGGGAGTTCCTTTCATCGGTGGACATCAAGGATGCCTACCTCCATGTGCCAATATTTCCGGGCCATCATCGGTACCTCCGCTTTGCGGTTCCGGAGGGGCATTTTCAATTCGTAGCCCTCCCCTTCGGTCTAGCCACGTCTCCTCGGGTCTTTACAAAGATCCTTGCGCCAGTGATGGGCCTGTTACGGTCTAGGGTAATCTCGGTAATACCCTATCTGGACAACCTTCTCATCAAGGCTCCAACCAGAGCCCAGACTCTGGAGAATCTGGACGTCACTCTCCACACTCTGACTCGCTTCGGGTGGGTGGTCAACTGGGACAAGTCAGTCCTCCGTCCTACCCAGTCTCTAACCTTCCTGGGACTTCGATTCGACACGGCCTCTGCCCGAATTTGTCTTCCGCCGGAAAAACGTCTGGCGCTCCGGTCGGGGGTCCGCTCCCTTCGGACCCAGGTATCAGTCTCCATCCGCGCTTGTATGGAAGTCCTGGGTCGGATGATGGCAACTATGGAAGCCGTACCCTTTGCCCAGTTTCATTACCGCGCCCTTCAACTGGTGATTCTTTCTCGATGGAACAGGTCTCCTCTGTCCCTTGATCGTCAGATTGTTCTCCCTCGCAGGGTCCGTCAATCTCTGCTCTGGTGGCTCCGCTCCCCCCTTCTTCTCCAAGGGCGGTTGTTTCTTCCCCTTCGCTGGCAGGTTGTTACAACGGATGCCAGCCTGTCAGGCTGGGGGGGGGGGCGTGTTCAGGGATTGGATGGTTCAGGGACTCTGGTCTCTCCATGAGACCCTTCTTCCGATAAACATATTGGAATTACGGGCGATTCTTCTTTGTCTTCTTCATTGGGAGTCCTGTCTTCAGTCCCGTCCTGTCCGCGTTCAGTCGGACAACACCACGGCCGTGACGTACATAAATCGACAGGGCGGCACTCGCAGCTCGGCAGCCATGGCTGAGGTGAATAAGATTCTCACCTGGGCAGAGAGCAAGGTTCCGGCGATTAACATTCCGGGAGTGCTCAACTGGGAAGCGGACTTCCTCAGTCGGTCCTCACCCGACCCCGGCGAGTGGTCTCTACATCCGGAGGTCTTCGCAGCTCTGCGACCTCTGGGGCATTCCAGACGTGGACCTCTTTGTGTCCCGGCACAATCGGAAGATCCTTCCTTTTGTGTCCAAGTCCCGGGACCCTCAGGCTCTGGCCGTGGACGTCCTAGTGATTCCTTGGGCGGGGTTTGCCCTACCCTATCTGTTCCCCCTTCTTCCGCTCCTTCCCAGGGTGCTGAGGAAGCTCAAGGCAGAGGACGTTCCCGCCATTCTGGTAGCCCCAGATTGGTTGTGGTACGCCGACGTAGTCAGGCTCCTGGACCACGCTCCACTGTGCCTTCCGCTCCGGCCGGACCTGCTCTCTCGGGGTCCTCTCTGCCACCCCAATTTACAGTCGCTGCATTTGACGGCGTGGCGGTTGAGACCGCGGTTTTGAGGGCCCGCGGGTTCTCTTCCCAAGTCATTCACACCATGCTCAAGGCTCGTAAGCCCTCCTCCGCAAGAATTTACCACCATACTTGGCGGTCTTATTTTCGTTGGTGTAAAGCTCAGGACTTCTCCCCGGTAACCTTCTCGGTTCCCCATCTTCTCTCCTTTTTGCAGTCGGGGTTGGAACTGGGGTTGTCTCTCAGTTCCCTTAAAGGTCAGGATTCGACCCTTGCTGTTCTTTTCCAGCTGTTCTCATGTCCGGACCTTCCTTCAAGGAGTGGCGCACGCTGTCCCTCCTTATCGGTCACCCTCTCCCCCTTGGGACTTGAATTTGGTTCTGAGTGTTCTTCAGGGTGCACCCTTTGAGCCCCTTAGAGAGGTGTCTCTCCGCCTCCTTTCTCGAAAAGTGGCGTTTCTTGTTGCTATCACCTCCATCCGGAGGGTGTCTGAATTGGCAGCTCGTTTCTGGTGATCCACCAGGACAAGGTTGTTTTCCGGCCAGATCCTTCCTTTTTGCCTAAGGTGGTCTCGGCCTTTCATCTCAATGAGGACATTGTCCTCCCGTCCTTTTGTCCTGCTCCTTCTCATCCTAAGGAGCGCTTGCTACACAAGCTGGATGTAGTTCGAGCTGTTCGGTCTTATCTCTCCATCACTTCATCGTTTCGTCAGTGTGATTCCTTTTTCTTCCTTACGGAAGTTCGTCGCAAGGGACAACCTGCTTCCAAGGCCACCATTTCTCGGTGGATTCGGTCCGCCATTTCAGAAGCCTATCGCTTTAAAGGGAAGATTCCTCCTTTCAGGGTTGTGGCTCATTCTACCCGTGCTGTTGGGGCATCCTGAGCTCTCCAGAATAGAGCCTCGGCCTCGCAGATTTGCAAGGCAGCTACCTGGTCGTCTTTGCACACTTTCTCGAGGTTTTACCGGGTTCATACTTTTGCATCGGCTGATGCTAGTCTGGGTTGTAAAGTGTTGCAGGCGGCAGTGGATTGGCCGTCTGCCTGACTGCTTATCTGCCCACCCAAGGGACGGCTTTGGTACGTCCCACGGTCTGTGTCCCCCAATGGAGCCGATAGAGAAAAGGAGATTTTTGTTTACTTACCGTAAAATCTCTTTCTCGAAGGATCCATTGGGGGACACAGCTCCCGCCCTTTTTGGGATTTTCCTTTGGTTCTCTGTCCGAGGGTGTGTTCAGTTATGTTTTTTTCTTCTGGTTCTCGGACAGTTTTGGGTTTTTCTTTGGTCTCCTCCTATTGCTCTGGAACTTAAACTGATTAGCTCAGAGCCTGAAGGCGGGTATATCCTGCTCGGAGGAGCAGATTTTTTTTTTTACCACCATTGTGTCACACCTCCTAGAGACAGCTGCATACACCCACGGTCTGCGTCCTTCAATGGATCCTTCGAGAGAGAGATTTTACGGTAAGTAAACAAAAATCTCCTTTTTATTATTTTGTTAAATTTTTTTACACTTATTGTTTTTACACTTTCTTTTATACACTTTTATTTATTTTTTAAAACTTTTTTTAATGGTTTGCAATACCTAGCATATAACTGCAATGCTTTGGAATACTATCTGCCAGTTTTACACTGGCAGGCAGCATATCAGGACGTGCCTCAGGCACGTCCTGACAGGCAATAAATGGGGCAGACCTGGGAGTCCTTGTAAAGATTCCAGGCTGCCAAGGTAACCAGCAGCACCCCGCGATCGTTGCCGGGTGCTACAGGCGAGAGACAGAGGGAGCGCCCTCCATCTGTCTAAACTCCTTACAGCTCGCGGTCGTTTCCGACTGCGACTGTAAGGGTTAAACTGCCGGGACCAAAGTTTTCTTCGGTCCTGGCAGTGCGGCAGGTCCCCGCCCACCGGGGATCACACACAGCACCCCGCGATTGCGCTGCTGGGTGCTGCAGGGAAGACGGAGGGAGTCATAATATTTACAGCCCGCGGTCACTTCCGACTGCGGCTCTAAGGGTGCCAGGACTGAAGTTTACTTTGGTCCTGGCAGTGCGGCAGGGTCCCGGCTGTGTGTTACAGCCAAATCCCTGTCGCTATCTCGTGGGTGCACTGGGCAGCACCCATGAGAACCATGGAGGAGTATACACGTCCTAATGGCGGAACGTGCATCCAGCCTGGACGAGTATACACGTCCATGGTCCTTATGGTGTTAAACAAAAACCTAGACCCTCATAAATGGGGGTAGTTAAGGGTTAAATTAACTATCCTATATTTTAAGTGGACATGTAAGTAACATGTGACCAAGTATTATCAAAATATCTCCAGCCATTTGGAAGTTATGCAGTAACATATATTTCCCATAGACTTGTATGGGACTTTAAGCCAAAACCCCAACCCTGGCAAATAGGGGTGAGTAAGGGTTAAAGTACCTATCCTATGTTTGTTGTTGACATATTAGTTACGTGTGTCAAGTTTCATGTTAATATCTTTAGCCATTTGAACGTGATGCTGGAACATACACACACACATACACACATACACATTGGCCCAGATTTATCACTATTTGTCACTATACTATTTATAACTGTTTGAGAGAAAAAATTTAGAGATTTTTCTACAGCAACCAATCACATAACGAGCTCTGGTAAAGTGAAACCTGACTTGTGATTGGTTGATGTGGGAAAATCAATCATTTTTTCTCACAAAGTTTGATAAATCTGGGTCATTGAGTTTTTATATACATATATATATATATATATATATATATATATATATATATATATATATATATATATATATATTATAAGCTAGTACTAGTGTTAGTTTGATAATACAAAATATTTGGTTTACAGTTATCCCTGCTGAGGATCCATCATGGACAGAAGTCATACTAAAAGAAAGCACCGTAGTAGAAGTCATTCAGAGTCTCATAACAAATCTGTGAAAAATAAATCTACTCGCCACAGAGACGACGACAGCAGCAGCAGCAGCAGCGCTTCCCCTTCATGGAAAAGTTCATCTCGTGTCAAATATCATGCTGATATCTCCAGAAAAGGTTGGTGATGACACATTTAGGACACCCTCCCTAATTTCTGGCAGTGTCCCTGTCGCACCTAACCTTTTTGAATAACATTTATAATCTACAGGGTGGGCCATTTATATGGATACACCTTAATAAAATGGGAATGGTTGGTGATATTAACTTCCTGTTTGTTGCACATTAGTATATGTGAGGGGGGAAACTTTTCAAGATGGGTGGTGACCATGGCGGCCATTTTGAAGTCGGACATTTTGAATCCAACTTTTGTTTTTTCAATAGGAAGAGGGTCATGTGACACATCAAACTTATTGGGAATTTCACAAGAAAAACAATGATGTGCTTGGTTTTAACGTAACTTTATTCTTTCATGAGTTATTTACAAGTTTCTGACCACTTATAAAATGTGTTCAATGTGCTGCCTATTGTTGTTGGATTGTCAGTGCAACCCTCTTCTCCCACTCTTCACACACTGATAGCAACACCGCAGGAGAAATGCTAGCACAGGCTTCCAGTATCCATAGTTTCAGGTGTTGCACATCTCGTATCTTCACAGCATACACAATTGCCTTCAGATGACCCCAAAGATAAAAGTCTAAGGGGGTCAGATCGGGAGACCTTGGGGGCCATTCAACTGGCCCACGATGACCAATCCACTTTCCAGGAAACTGTTCATCTAGGAATGCTCAGACCTGGCACGTTCCCTGAGTTTTTCCAGCAAGATGGTGCACCACCACATTATGGGTGTCAGGTCCGAGCATTACTAGATGAACAGTTTCCTGGAAAGTGGATTGGTCGTTGTGGGCCAGTTGAATGGCCCCCAATGTCTCCCGATCTGACCCCCTTAGACTTTTATCTTTGGGGTTATCTGAAGGCAATTGTCTATGCTGTGAAGATACGAGATGTGCAGCACCTGAAACTACGGATACTGGAAGCCTGTGCTAGCATTTCTCCAGCGGTGTTGCTATCAGTGTGTGAAGAGTGGGAGAAGAGGGTTTCATTGACAATCCAACACAATGGGCAGCACATTGAACACATTTTATAAGTGGTCAGAAACTTTTAAATACTCAGGAAAGAATAAAGTTATGTTAAAACCAAGCACATTGTTTTTCTTGTGAAATTCCCAATAAGTTTGATGTGTCACATGACCCTCTTCCTATTGAAAAAACAAAAGTTGGTTTCAAAATGGCCGCCATGGTCACCACCCATCTTGAAAAGTTTCCCCCCTCACATATACTAATGTGCCACAAACAGGAAGTTAATATCACCAACCATTCCCATTTTATTAAGGTGTATCCATCTAAATGGCCCACCCTGTATATAGACATGTATAGAGTTCCTGGCTTATGACTAAAGTTAATGCATTATGTATATGAGCATACTGTACTGCATTTACTTACATTTAACAAAACCAGCTGCATGTTTTTTCCCTATTGTTTGTGCCACAATATGCTATGTTTATTTCAGAGAAAGGAAAGAGAAAGATGAGCTCTTCATCATCTTCATCATCAGAGAAGAAGAAAAGACGGAAGCGGAAGGATAGCACATCATCTTCATTTAGCTCGTCGTCATCATCAAGAAGTTCAGAGGAATCAAGAGACAGTTCAAAGCACAGGAAGAAAAAGAAAACAGACAAAAAGGTTAAAAAAAAGAAAAAGGTGAAAAAGAAAAGCAAAAAACATAAGAAAGATTTGGTCAAAGTGAAAGCCCAGAAAACACCAATCATGACTGAAGATTTCCATCCTGGACCCTCTCTAGATCTGTGGCAGAAGGAGTCTATGGAAAACACTGGCCCAGGTAAAGAAGCTGTTATTCTGTGTGACTTAATTTTAATAAGGAGTGCCTGTAAATTTGATCAATGTTCATACGGTATATGAATCTGAATTTGTTTCAATAACAGACTAATTCACCATAGCGATATTGTTTCTGTTTGTCTACAAGTTTTAACTGATGAACAAAAAACTCGTATTCAAGCAATGAAACCAATGACCAAGGAAGAGTGGGATGCCCGTCAGAGTGTTATCCGCAGAGTGATGGATCCTGAGACTGGTAGAATAAGGTGAATGTACTGCTTGTGACTAAGCACTGCTATTTTATGTTTACCTTTCACAGACATCCAGCCTTTTTTAAACAGAACCACTCTTTCTTTGAAATTATTAAAATAATTGTAGCTTGCTTTTCTACTTGCAGTAATCAGTAAATACAGGGTGGGCCATTTATATGGGGATGGTTGGTGATATTAACTTCCTGTTTGTGGCACATTAGTATATGTGAGGGGGGAAACTTTTCAAGATGGGTGGTGACCATGGCGGCCATTTTGAAGTTGGACATTTTGAATCCAACTTTTGTTTTTTCAATAGGAAGAGGGTCATGTGACACATCAAACGTATTGGGAATTTCACAAGAAAAACAATGATGTGCTTGGTTTTAACGTAACTTTATTCTTTCATGAGTTATTTACAAGTTTCTGACCACTTATAAAATGTGTTCAATGTGCTACCCATTGTGTTGGATTGTCAATGCAACCCTCTTCTCCCACTCTTCACACACTGATAGCAACACCGCAGGAGAAATGCTAGCACAGGCTTCCAGTATCCGTAGTTTCAGGTGCTGCACTTCTCGTATCTTCACAGCATAGACAATTGCCTTCAGATGACCCCAAAGATAAAAGTCTAAGGGGGTCAGATCGGGAGACCTTGGGGCCTTCGGGAGACCTTGGGCCCCCCCCATGTACTGTATGTGTAGGTTATGGGGGAGATTTTTTTCAAAACCTGTGCAGAGGAAAAGTGGTGCAGTTGACCAAAGCAACCAATCAGATTGCTTCTTTTTAATAATGCCTCTCAATAATGAAAGAAGCAATCTGATTGGTTGATATGGGCAATTGCATAAATTTTTCCTCAGGTTTTGATAAATCTCCCCCAATGTATAGTGCAGCTTTCTTCCCAGATAAGGCTTCTTTCACAATGCCGTTAGCACACGGCAGTGTAAAAGCCGTCAAGGGAGCCTGGGGAAATAGTGGGAGAAAAATTACTGCTGGTGCTGCCTTTTTCTCCCGCTATTCCTGTCAAGAAAAAAAAACTTGCCCGATGACCCCCATGATAGTAAATTGGGGCTGCAGGGACCCGTTGTTGCCTGTTGCTCCCAATCACGAAAATGGCAATTTAAGTCACAAAAAAACAAAAGGAAAAAACTTCGACGGCCGTTCTTGACGGGGAGCAACAGTGAGAAAGTGGTCTAATTTGCTTTGTTTTTTAAACAGTCCCTATGTAATGTACAATACAGTAGTCGCTAAACTTACAATGGCCTTGGGTTACAATATTTTCAACATACAATGGTCTTTTCTGGACCATTGTGACTTCAAACCGTTAGTGTATACCTAACTTGCTTTCATTTTCATGTATTTGTGCTCCCACTGGAACATATACATTTACTTACCAGCACTGTATCTGTTTATTGTGCAGACTTATTAAAGGTGATGGTGAAGTACTTGAAGAAATTGTAAGCAAAGAAAGACACAAAGAGATCAATAAGGTGTGTATGTGTTAGCAATGTAAGTACAGGTTTTCATTATGTTGTTAAAGGGGTTATCCAGGAAAAAACTTTTTTTATATATCAACTGGCTCCAGAAAGTTAAACAGATTTGTAAATTATTTCTATTTAAAAAATCTTAATCCTTTCAGTACTTATGAGCTGCTGAAGTTCAGTTGCTCTTTTCTGTCTAAGTGCTCTCTGACACGTGTCTCGGGAACTGCCCAGTTTAGAAGCAAATCCCCATAGCAAACCTCTACTAAACTGGGCATTTCCCGAGACACATGTCATCAGAGAGCACTTAGACAGAAAAGAACAACCTTAACTTCAGAAGCTCATAAGTACTGAAAGGATTAAGATTTTTTAATAGAAGTAATTTACAAATCTGTTTAAATTTCTCGAGCCAGTTGATATATATATATATATATAAAAAAAAGTTTTTTCCTGTATAACCCCTTTAAGAGTGGTTGACCACTGTGAAAACTTTCTGCCACCAATAAGCTGGTGATGGTATTCTGCAGGTAGGGCTCTGGAGAACCTGGCAGCAAGCATTCGATCCCTCTTTTGCAGTTACACAGTTCTCATAGAAATAAATGTAGTGTCTATGTAATGAGTGAATGTGCCAGGACCTAAGGAGCCTGAGACACTGTTTAATCCCTGTCTGTTCAGTCATCCTATAAGAATATTTAATCTGTTAGATGCAAGTATATATAAAGTGTTTACAGGCAATTTTAAACAACTCTCCGGCATATCAAAACAATACATATTTTAAGAGGTGCCTTTTTTAATAGTGTTACCTGAATAACTGCTATAACAAGTCAAAAAAGAGGGGGGAAAAAAAGTTACTTAACCTTTATGACATGAGGTAGCTAAGGGCTTCTGTGGGTTCCTGAAAATCTGACAGATATGGACCCTTTGCTACAAATTCTCTCAAACATAAAGAAGAAAGTGGGTTAAGTCACAGCACTTTTATAAGGGGGCGATTTATCGGCCCGTGTAAAGGTTACATTTTTTTGTTGGCTGATTAGATTTTTTGTGCAGCCATTTAAATTAGTTACCGGCCAAACGTGGCCCTATGTAAACAGCTTGTGCGGCTGACAATGATGAATTTAAAGGGCCACTTGAATAATCAAGCTTAATGAAAGGTAAGGCTGCATTTTCATAACAAACTTGTCTAGAGGAACCGTGGTGCAGTTGCCCATGGCAACCAATCAGATTGCTTCTTTCATTTTTCCCAGGCCTCTTTAAAAATGAAAGAAGCGATCTGATTGGTTTCTATGGACAACTGCACCACTCTTCCTCTGCACAGGTTTTGATAAATCTCTGACTATGGTTCATTTTCCAAAGGTAATGAGTTTTGTGACGTGGTCTGCTGTGGCTTTAGTCTTGCCTTGTCTTCTTTAGAAAAGTGTCTAAGCCCTGACAGTCTTCAAAAAGTATTATTCTCATGGGCTGAGCCATTAGGATTAGGAAAATGGGCTAAATCAAAGACCAAATTGTCACCAAGACAAAAACTCTTGATTTTCTCATAGCAACCAATCACAGTTCAGCTTTCATTTCTTAAATCGCTCTGCTAAAATAAAATCTAAGCTGCGATTGGCTGCTATGAGCAAATCCGACCGTTTTTGACAGATAAATATGGGCCAGAATCTTCAGGGGGCTCACTTGAGAAAGAGTGCGGTTCCTTATTTACTTTGACCTGTATATTATATTTTTCAGCTTGCAACCGCAAATGATGGCTTATCTTTTCAGATGAACTCAGGGATGTTATAATGGCCATTTTCCAGCAAATTGTTGGATTTTCATGTCTACACGTCCTACTTCCAAGGTATATTTTCAGACAAAAGACTATGTTAGAATCGTTATTGCTTAAAATGTTGTACAGGGTTCACACTATGTATGAAGTGTAATATTTTTCATAAAATGACAAATATTGTCATATTAGCACTTCAGTCTGTTCCTTTTCAGTTATTTTCCATGCTAAATAAAAGTAGGACTGTATTCCTAAACTTTTAGTTGGATAGTTTTTTCATATATTTTTTTTTTTTCATACGAAGTTAGAATAGATTATAGTACATCCCTATGCACACAACGGCACCTGAGTAAAAGGATAACCAAAACATAAAAAATAAGATCAATGTTTTGAGGTCATATGCAAAGGGGAGACCAGGTAGTGTGAGTTAAAAATTGCTTATAACTATCAGACGTCTACTGATCATTGCTCAAGAGATTTACACCCTGATTTGTGTTTCTAGGTGGTGTAGTTTCTAAACACTTGCATGGGTTTCCCCTTGTTCTTAAGGGTCCCCTGCATGGGACTGTTTTTTTTAATTTTTTTTTAATTTTTTCAATCTTGCTCCCGCAAGGTGTTTGGTCCACTCCCACCCAACATGCCACCCCGAGCCATTTTGAATTTGCCACACACCCCAGTACCATTTTTTTTTTTTTTTATCTTTCCCTTCCCGCCTCTCCTTACTTCCCTTCCCTCTGATCCCCTAGTTGTTTCTCATCTGTCCTGTGTCCTTCAGTATGCTCCTACAGGCTCAGGAGCAGGGTCTTGGTGGATCCAACAGTGATTTAAAGTTGCCCCCTCCACTTTAAACCAGTCAACAGCTCCCCCGAGTTTGCAGTCTGTCATAGAGGCTGGATCTGCGGTGTAGGATTTGGGGGACCTGCAGGCATAGAGCCTGACCGCTTGCAGCAGCCTCATTCCCACCCAATCCAAAAAAGTTGTTATAAAAGAATCCTGGGCAAGTCTGTCACTGTTTTATGCTGCCTGCGGATTGGGCAGCATGAAACTATTACAAATATATGATTCAGGCTGAATCGCTGCACCGTTTTTCATACTCATGACAGGGCTTCCGAGTCATCTGGGTAGTCCCTGGTGGCTTCTCCCCACCCTACCAGTCATGATTTCTTATCATGGATTTATTAGCATTACCACATGCTACTGATAAAAGTAATGCTGTAGTACTTCATGATGATTAATAACTTCATGTTTCTCCCCATTTTATGCCACTTATAAGGAGTCCTTATGAAGCAGTTGGAGAGGTACCTCCAATCAGCAAATAAAAAGTTGTTGTGGACTGTTAATGCTGTATTTGGGTACGTTCACACTGCTGAATTCCACGCAGTGAACAGTACCATCAGTGTGAATGGGTCTTCCCCGAGACACGATCACACTGCGGAATTTCAGCGGCGGACAATTCCGCTGCTGAAATTGTTCCACGCAGAGAAAGAACATGTTCATTCTTTGCGTGGAATTCCACGAGTACTGCATAGCTGTCAATGGTGAAGGCGCAATGCCGTACGGTCTTACCACTGAAGTATTTTCGGTGGCGGCGGCCGCCTGACTGAATCTCTGCGTGCGGAGATTCCACAGTTTGAACATACCTTACATAGTCTTTCTCCTCCAGAAGCAAATCTCCGTATTGCTGTGATGTAGGCAACCACAGGGGCTCAGATTAATGCATTATACCTAAGGGCACATTCACACTACAGAATTCCCAAGAGGCAGCAGCCTCTTATTGGCTTTAGAGGAATTCTGCTGCATCGTGCCCATTGCTGAATTTCTCAGCCACAGAAATTCAAATTCTGGGGGGCGTGGCGTGACGCTGACGAAGATGGCCGCACGGTGTTAGTGCTCCACCATGAGGTCCTCTGCCCGCTACTTCTGCCCGGACCGCTGTGCTATTTATGGGGAAATCCTTGCGGAGGACCCCTAGGAGACCCCCCGCTGCTGTCCACCTGCCTCCAACGGCATCACAAAGTTCCTGGGCCCAGCACTACCTCGGGGCTCTGCTGGCCTACACGCCGGTGGAGCCCTGCCTACAGCATCTGCTCCCGGCCAGGTCCTCCGGCGCCTCCTGCATCGCCGGCCGCAACCTCCGTTCTATGTGTGCTCCCGGCCCCTGGGGACCTCCGCTTACCTGCCCTGCGGTCCTCTGATCCTGAGGGGGAAGAGCCCTGCATGCAGCCCAGGAATACTGGTGCGGCTGCTGGATCCCTGGTCTCTCCGCGGCTCTCTGCAGCAGTGAAGGTAGGAGCTGCGGACTCAGGCGCACGGCTGCGCTCT
Organism: Hyla sarda; assembly: GCF_029499605.1. Taxonomy (NCBI): domain Eukaryota; kingdom Metazoa; phylum Chordata; class Amphibia; order Anura; family Hylidae; genus Hyla; species Hyla sarda. The sequence continues at coordinate 463,922,639 of NC_079189.1, forward strand.
CCTCTTGTCTGCCAAGGCTCTCCGGCACAGTCTCCCGGCTCCTCCAGCCTCTCATCTCCTCTGCAGTACCCTCAGCATAAAGGGCTGCAGGTTGCCCCTCTGTCCACCTGGGCTGCCATTGTAAAGGGGTCCTCCATCTCACTCCCCCTGTCACCTGACCTGCCTGCCTCCTCCGCTGCTGAGGTGCCCCTGTCTGCCTTATCAGGGGCCCTGCAGGCCACCCTGGACTGGACAGCTCCCTCTCCCCTCCTGGACCTGGGGGATTCTGCTGACCCCTCTGCCTCTAAACCACCTCGGGCACCCCGCCTGCTCACTTCGCCACAGGGGTTTTCCAAATCTGACTCCCTGGCCGCTGTACCATCTCCTGCCCAGATGCCTGGCTCCCGCTCTGCTGGGGGGGGGGGGGGGGGGGCTCATATCCAACTGTATCAGGATCTTTCTTGGATCACCCTCCGGAAGAGGCACATGCTTCAGCCACTGTTGGCTGTCCTCCGGCAACATCAAATTCCCTACCGCTTGATCTTTCCTTTTGCCCTGCAGGCTCGCAGGGAGGGACGATCTGCTGTTTTAAGGGCCTACTCGGATATCCCGGCCTTTTGCTATGCCTTGGATATTCCGGCGCCCCAAGTGATGAACTGGGGACTCTCACCGCCCCCTCTGCCTCTTCCTCCTGTGTGGCATCCGGTCCGGAGGGAATAGGAAGACGACTACTCCTGGCTGGTCTGGCACCCCTCCTGTGACCTGAACGTGAGATGCTGGCTGGCGTCCACTTCCTGAATGTGATCTTTGCTACTCCCCGCTGTACGTTTTGGACTGCCCTCTTTGTTGTTCTTTTTCTTGAGTTATTGGGCAGTAGAGGCTTTCCTACATACCTGCATTCCTTAGCTATAGCGGTCTTTTTTCTCCTAATTGCCTTTGGCATGACCTTGTGGGGTGGTTCTTTCTGTGCTGGTTATTTCTTCCTCCATGGTGTTCTCTCATCTCCCCACTGAGGTCTTCCCAAATGCCGTGGTGCCCGTTGGACACCTCAGTATTCTAATATTGCTTTTGATTTATGCCTCCTCTATGGCCTTTTGGTCATTGGTTCATTCCTTGTTTTATTGTTCCTATTGTTTTATTGAATGTATGCATTATTCGTCTTGTTTTTCGCTGTCTGTCCAGTTTTCTCGTCTCCCCCTTCCCTCCTGCCCCGTCCTTTCTTCTTTTTCAGGTTTCTGGAGACTTCTGTGCTTTTTCCTCGACCTTGTTCTGCTTGCAGAGCTCGTGGTGCTGGGATTCCCTTTGCGGTGTATGTGTGAGTTTACTCTCTACTTTAGCTTCTGTGTTCTCCTGTATCCTTGACCATGGTTAGGTGTGTCTCCCTGAATGTTAAGGGCCTCAACTCCCCTCCCTAAAAGGCGCCTCTTGCAAAGGGAGTTGATAACGCAGAGAGCTGATATTGTCTTTCTTCAGGAGACACATTTTGACCACTCTGGCTCCTTTCAGTTCCTTTATCATCTCTATCCGCTTGCTCTCTCGGCCTCCTGAGGTAGGAAAATGGCCGGGGTAGCAATCCTCATATCAATATCCTGTCCTCTCCAGGTCTCCTCCTCTTCCTTCCTTGATCCTCATGGGTGATTTGTAGTGGTGGAGGGCTCTTTGGGTGGGAAACTGTTTCTTTTATGGAACATCTATGCCCCTAATATGTCTCAGATACCCTTTTTGCATCGGGTTCTTGCGTAGCTCCACAAATACCCTCCGTCGGCCTGGCTCCTTGGGGGTGATTTTAACCTTATTTTTTCCCCTGCCTGGGATTGCCATTCGTCTCTAGGTAACCCGGTCCCCCCTGCTCAGCTGCGCCTTGCTACCCTGTTCCGACGGACCATATGTTCCTCGTCCCTATATGACTTGTGGCGGATTAATCACCCTACTGATCGTTTTTGTTTTACTCCCATCCTCGTAAACTGCATACATGAATTAACTACTTTTTTTGGTAATTTACCCATGATGTGCATGCTCTCCTCTGCTTCCCCAGACCATGGCCTGCTGCTTCTGTCGTTTTCAACTTTCTTTTCTTTCCCTCGGTGCTGTCATTGGCATCTCAACTACTTTTTGCTTAAGTCTCTGCCCTCCTGGGAGTCAAACCAGGCCTCTATCACTCTTCTCAGGTGGTCCTCTGGGAGGCTCATAAGTCGGTCATCCAAGGGCATTTATCACCGTGGGCTCCTGTCTAAAGCGTAACGGCCTGGCCCGGTCCCGGTAGGGGATCCCGCAGTCTTTTTTGCACTTTTTGCTTATCTTGATTCCCAAACCGGGGAAGGACCCGCATGATTGCTCTAGCTATAGGCCCATTGCTTTGCTCAATATGGATCTTAAGCTTTTTTCTAAAGTCCTGACGGCCCGTCTTGGTTGCCTCCTCCCATCTCTCATCCATAAAGATCAGGTGGGTTTCATCCCCTGTATACAGGGGGGTTGACAACATGAGGCGGGTAGTTAATTTAATTGACCTGGTGAATCGGCGGTCCGACCAGGCAGTTATCCTTAGTTTGGACTCTGAAAAGGACTTTGATAGGTTGGGCTGGCCTTTCCTTTTTGCCACTCTTAGAAAATTTGGGATCACAGGTCCCTTCCTTGCTGCACTACGGGGCCTCTACTCTTCCCCCAAGGCCTCCCTCAAGCCTCCTCTCCATCTTTCCCTCTACACAATGGTACTAGGCAGGGTTGTCCGCTCTCCCCTCTGATCTTTGCTTTATGTATCGAACCTCCTGGCTGCCATGATCCGGGGATGTGCGGACATCTCGGGAGTTACTCAATGATAGGGAATTCAAAATCTGCCTCTTTGCTGATGATGTCCTTCTTACTCTCACTAAACCTCTGCTCTCTTTACCTAACCTATATAGGGTCTTGTGCACTTATGGTGATGTTTCTGGCTAAAAGGTCAACCTCTCCAAATCTGAAGTCTTGCCTTTGAATCTCCCTCCTCCTTTGTCTGCTCAACTACGGGCTTCCTATTCCTTCCGGTGGTCTCCCTCTGCCATTACCTATCTTGGCGTCCGTCTCACCTCTAGTTACTCCTCTCTTTATTCTACTAACTATATTCCCCTATTCAGTATATCTCTTTTTTTCGGTCGGATAGCGGCGGTTAAGATGACTATCCTTCCCAAGTTACTCTATTTTTTCGAGATGCTTCTGGTTCGGGTCCCGTTGGCTGCGTTAAAAGCCTTTCAATCCGCCATTTTTCGCTTCATATGGGATGGTAAGAGACATCGACTACCGATGTCGGTTATGCTTGCGAGTAGGGATGGGGGAGGTCTGTCTGTGCCGGATGTTACTAAGTACTATTGGGCTGCTCACTTACGTCACCTGGATGCATGGACTACATGCCGTGCATAAAGTCGCTGGATGGAGGTGGAAAAATTGTGGCTGGCCCCGATCCACCCCAATACGTTTCTCTGGAGTCGCTCTCCCCCACCTTCTCTCTCGGGCCCCTTGCTAGGTCCTATAGCCTTCTCTCTGTATTTCTGGGGCTACTGCTCTAGGAAATATCAGCTCTTCTCTTGTGTTTCCCCCCTGCAGTCTTTCCTCTACCATCCATCCTTCCCTCCGCTTCGGGTCTTACTTCTCCTATGGTAAGAGAATGGGGGGGGGGAAGAGGGCTTTTCTGTTGGGCAGACTTGGTCGACCCCCTCGCTCGTATATTGCTGCCTTTTGAGGATTTAGTCTCCCGCTTTAGTCTTCCCTCCTCCGAACGGCTTCATTATCTCCAGCTCAGGCATTTTATGATGTCAGAAATGGGGACCCATGAGGTTTCCCTGCCATAGGCTTTTGAGCGGCTAAGCCATTCGGGGCCACAGATGAAAGGTCTTCTCTCTGATATTTACTTGATTATCATAGCCCCTCCAGATGGTGGTGCCCCAACCCATTGTTACATGAGCTGTTGGGAGGAGGTTCTGAATACCACTATCACCCTCCTTCAGTGGCGAATTATTTGGGAGAGGGCTTCCCGGGCATCCATTTGTACAGCTTACAAGGAAACACAATTTAAAATGTTTATGGGATGGTATCACACCCCTGCACTGCTAAATACGTTAAATCCCAGTATCCCGCCCCAATGTTGGCAGTGTGCTGTGGGGTTGGGAACGCTCTTACATATATTTTGATCCTGCCCCCTGATTGCTCCCTATTGGGTAATGGTGAGACACCTGGTGGAGGATGTGGTAGGGACCAGGGTTCCTCTGGACCCCATGGTATTGTTGTTTCTCTCCTGTAGATCTCTCCCTAAGAAACCTTTTAAACTCTTTATGCACATAGCCCTAGCGGCCCTATTGCTAAACATTGGAAGTCTCCCTTGCCTCCATCAGAAATGGATCTGATGGCCAGAATTGGGGAGATCGGTTCTCTCGAGTCCCTCACCGCTTCCCTTAACAATACTCAGTCTCTCTTCCTCTCTGTATGGGAACCCTGGGATAGGTTTGTAGACCGTCAGCCTCCTTAGCTTGCTTACTCTTTTTCATCTTCCCCTTTCCCCTCCTTTCCCTCCCCCATCTGTCTTGTGTTCCTGTCTTTGGTAGGTGTTTATCTGTCCTTCCTTGTATAGTTGTGGTGTTCTTGGTAACATGGATAGATTCTATAGTGGACCTTATGGAGCATCCCAGGAGTTAAAGGGGTACTCTGGCCCCCTCAATGAACATGCTCCGGGGACTGATTTTAACTGGGGTCCCGCCGCCGCCGCCATCAGGCATCTTATCCTCTATCCTTTGGATAGGGGATAAGATGTCTAAGCACCGGAGTACCCCTTTAACTCTTTCTCTAGAGCTAAATTTGCTTGAGTTATTTGTGTTTGACTTGACATTTTGATGTTATGAGCCTCTCTCTCTGTGTTGCTTGTATTTGTACTTATAAAAATATAAAACTTCAATAAAAATTTACAGTTGAAAAAAAAAAATTCAAATTCTTAACTCTGCCGCAAGAATGAACAAACGTGTATTTTGGTGGAATCTGCTCAGATATTTATTGCCGTCAATGGTGACACTGTAGTGTGAATGCACTCTAAAAGGGTGCTGTAGTTCCCATCTCTGTGCATAGTCTAATTTAAATGCAAAGATTTAACACATTATTCAGGAATAGAACAAGGGTTAAATATGGAAGATTATCATTTAGAATCAGATGCCTGAGCTTTAAAATAAATAAATAATTGAATGCGTAGAACAGGCATCATATCTGTACAGACTGGGAACATTGTAATTGAAGCAAGATGTCCAGTCACCTCTGGTGACTCTGATGTTTGGATGAAGTGTCCTCTGTCATAAACAATCAGCCATACACTTCAGCCAGTCGCCTTTCAGCTGGAAGAGCCTTTACACTCATATCTTGGCAGGATGGAGCAGAGTCTGTCAGCAACTCATTATGTGTGACACTGCAGGAAGAACTGCCAACTGCTCACAAAGATGGCAAGAAGACATTTCTCTGCAGCACATAGCCTACATACAGCAATTACTGAACTACTAACCAACACTTCAGCTGCTGGGGACAATTAATAAATGCATAGTCATTTAATGTTGTGCATTAACAAGTGTACTAAGATAAATAACTTTAATGGACACCTGCAAAATTATTAAATGCTGAATTTTAGGGCACCAAGAATAAGATGACAGTCCATGAATTCAGAATTACTTTGAACTCAGTGGCAGAAAGTGACATCTAGATTATTATTTTTTGGACATTTACACACCTCATACCACTGTGTCACGGTAAACTAATACTCTATCCACACTTGATTTTACCTTCCATTGTGCGTTTCTCAGTGTATACCTCCCATATGAACAGTCAGGTACCTCACCCATGAAACCCCACTTAGGGACCCAGGGCGTACATATACGCCCTGGTACTTAACCTCTTCAGGACGCCAGGCGTATGCATACGGCCTGCATCCCGAGTCCTTAAGGACGTGGGGCGTATGCATACGCCCATAGGAATTCCGGTCCCCGCCGCGAGCCGGTTAGGGGCCGGACCGGGATGCCTGCTGAAATCATTCAGCAGGTATCCCGGCACATCGCCGAGGGGGGGTCCTGAGACCCACCCCCCCCCCCCCCCCCCCCCATGTCGGCGATCGCAGAAAATTGCATGTCAATTTAGACATGCGATTTTCTGCTATTCCGGACTGATCGGGTCTCTGGTGACCCGATCACCCGGAAAATAGAGATGATCGGAGCTGTCAGTGACAGCCCCGATCATCCTGAGGGATAGAAGCGAGGTCGCAGTGCTGCGATCTCCTCCTATCCCCTGCCATTGGTCAGAACTGATTCTGACCAATGGCAGCGCAGGACAGTGGGTTGCCATGGCGACAGCAGAGATCACGGCGTAGGTAGGGAAACGACGGTGGGGGGGAAGGGGGCAGTAAGCAATATTTACTGCTGCCCCTCCTTGTGGGTGCCAAACTGCAACTCCCAGCATGCCCAGACAGCCAAAGGCTGTCTTGGCATGCTGGGAGTTGTAGTTTTGCAACATCTGGAGGGTCACAGTTTGGAGACCACTGTTACAGTGGTGCCCAAACGATAGCCCTCCAGATGTTGCCAAACTACAACTCTCAGCATGCCTAGACTGCCCAGGCATGCTGGGAGTTGTAGTTCTGTAACATCTGTCCCTTCAGATTTTGCAATTTTCATGAAATTTTTGAAAATTGCTGCTCTACTTTGAAGCCCTCTAATTTTTTCAAAAAGTAAAAATATGTCCATTTTATGATGCCAACATAAAGTAGACATATTGGCCCTCATTTACTATTGCAAACCAGGGCTGTGGAGTCGGAGTCAGAGTCTGAGTCGAGGAGTCTGACGAAATTTTGGGTACCTGGAGTCTGAGTCGGCAAACAACTCAGACTCCTACTAAATTTAGATTGGAATAAAAAAAAATATAAAAAAGCAAGTTTAAAAGTCCCAAATCACAAAAAGTTATAATTAATGAATTCGCTCTGTGCAGTAATGATCGGCGATCGCCGGGGTCCCGCTGCTGGGGACCCCCGGGATCGCCACTGCGGCACCGCACGCTCATTACTGCACACAGCGAGCGAGTAATGACGGGCGATACAGGGGCCGGAGCATTGTTACATCACGGCTCCGCCCCTCATTATGTCATGGACCGCCCCCTCAATACAAGTCTATGGAAGGGGGCGTGGAGGTCGTCACGCCCCCTGCCATAGACTTACATTAAGTGGGCGGGCCATGATGTCACGAGGGGCGGAGCCATGATGTCACGCTGCTCCATCCCCTGTATAGCCCATCATTACGCACAGAGCGAACTCTCTCTGTGTAGTAATGAAAGCGCGTGCCGCAGTGGCGATCCCGGGGGTCCCCAGCAGCAGGACCCTGGCGATCTGACATCTTATCCCCTATCCTTTTGGATAGGGGATAAGCTGTCTAGGGGCGGAGTACCCCTTTTAACTTGACTATGGGATTCTACTAGGGAAATCATGTTTTATAATAAATGCCCCTTCCTGGATCCTCCCACTGCCCTATCTTCAGCAGCAGATCAGCCCACAAATTGTTCAATACAGTAGACTGTTGGCTTCCCAGCCAGTAGTCCTGTGGTAATGACATGTATGTTGCCTTTCTTTCCTTCAAGGAATGTATAAAATACATTCACATGTAACCAATGTGCCTCCAGTTGTTGCATAACTACAACTCCCAGCATGTATGGTCTGTCAGTGCATGCTGGGAGTTGTAGTTTTGCAACAGCTGGAGGTCTGCCCAAAACTACAGGGTACATTCACACGGGCGGGTTTACAGCAAGTTTTCTGCTGCAGGTTTGAAATGCGGCAAATTTTCTACCGCAGCTCAAACTCCCTGTAAACCCCCGCCCGTGTGAATATATCCTAAAAACACTACACTACACAAAATAAAAAGTAAAACACTACATATAGATATACCCTTACACCTCCCCCCCCCCCCCAAAAAAAAGTCTTGTACAGCTGTTGAAAAACAACAACTCCCAGTATTGCTGGACAGCCACTGACTGTCAAGGCATGCTTGGAGTTTTGCAACAGCTGGAGGCACCCTGTTTGGGAAACACTGCTGTAGGGCATTTTGGTGGCGGATGCAAATCCCCAAAATAGGCCTCAAATGCACATGGCGCTCTCGCTTTGGAGCCCTGTCGTATTTCAAGGCAACAAGTTTAGTGCTACATATGGGGTATTTCCGTACTCGGGAGAAATTGCGTTAAATTTTGAAGGGCTTTTTTTCCTTTTACCCCTTGGTGTTGCCCCATACTTTTAATTTTCATAAGCAGTAAAAGGAAAAAAAAGACCCACACAATTTGTACGGAACTACCTCATATCTGGGCGTAAAATGCTCTGCGTCATGGCTCAGAAGTGAGAGTGCACCATGTACATTTGAGATCTAAATTGGTGATTTGCACAGGGGTGGCTGATTTTACAGCGGTTAACAACGCAAAACAATAAATACCCACATGTGACCCCATTTTGGAAACTATACTATACTATACTATTTTCGTTAAAGTTGGATGTGAAAATGAGAAAAAAAAGTTTCACTAAAATGCTGGTGTTACCCTAAATTTTTCATTTTTACAAGGGAGAATAGGAAAAAAAAAAGAACATACCCCATATGTGGATGTAAAGTGCTCTGCCGGCGAACTACAATGCTCAGAAGAGAGAGAGCGCCATTGGGCTTTTGGAGAGAGAATGTGTCTGAAATTAAAGGCCATGTGGGTTTAAAAAGCCCCCATAGTGCCAGAACAGTGGACCCCCCCCCCCCACATGACCCTATTTTGGAAACTACACCCCTCACAGAATTTAATAAGGGATGCACTGAGCATTTACGCCCCACAGGTGTCTGACAGATTTTTGGAACAGTGGTCCGTGAAAATGAAAAATGTAATTTTTCATTTGCACAGCCCACTGTTCCAAAAATCTGTCAAATGCCAGTGTGGTGTAAATGTTCACTGCACCCCTTATTACATTCCGTGAGGGGTGTAGTTTCCAAAATGGGGTCACATGGGGGGGCCCACAAGTTCTGGCACCACGGGGGGCTTAGTAAATGCACATCTCCAAAAGCTCAATGGCGCTCCTTTTCTGAGCATTGTAGTTCGCCCGCAGAGCACTTTACTAGAGATGAGCGAAATTACAGTAATTTGATTCGTCACGAACTTCTTGGCTCGGTAGTTGCTGACTTTAGCCTGCATAAATTAGTTCAACTTTAAGGTGCTCCGGTGGGCTGGAAAAGGTGGATACAATCCTAGAAGAGAGTCTCCTAGGACTGTATCCACCTTTTCCAGACCACCGGAGCACCTGAAAACTGAACTAATTTATGCAGGCTAAAGTCAGCAACTGCCGAGCCGAGAAGTTTGTGACAAATCGAATCACTGTAAGTTCGCTCATCTCGACACTTTAGATCAACATACTGGGTATTTCCATACTCAGGAGAAAAAGCCTCCCAAAATTTTTAACACCATTTCTTCTATTACCCCTTGTGAAAATGAAAAATTTGGGGTAACACCAGCATTTTAGTGAAAAAAAAAAATTTTTCATCTTCACGTCCAACTTTTGCGAAAATTTGTCAGACACCTGTGGGGTGTTAAGGCTCACTGTACCCCTTGTTATTTTCCTTGAGGAGTGTAGTTTCCAAACTAGTATGCCATGTGTTTTTTTTTTTTTTTTGCTGTTCTGACACCATAGGGGCTTCCTAAATGCGACATGCCCCCCAAAAACCATTTTTGCAAAATTTGCTCTCCAAAAGCCAAATCTGACTCCTTCTCTTCTGAGCATTGTAGTGCGCCCGCAGTGCACTTGACATCCACACATGAGGTATTTCCATACTCAGAAGCGAAGGGGTTACAAATTTTGGGGGGCATTTTCTATTACCCCTTGTAAAAATGTTAAATTTGGTGGGAAAAACAGCATTTTAGTGAAAAAAAGAATTCATTTACACATCCGACATTAATGAAAAGTCATCAAGCACCTGTGTGGTGTTAAGGCTCACTGTACCCCTTGTTTATGTTCCTTGAGTGGTGTAGTTTCCAAAATAGTATGCCATGTTGTTTTGTTTTTTTGCTGTTCTGGCACCATAGGGCTTGACATACACATATGAGGTATTTCCTTACACGAGAAATTGGGTTACACGTTTTTTTTTCTCCTTTTAACCCTTGTAAAATTTCAAAAACTGGGTCTACAAGAACAAGACAATGTAAAAAATGAAGATTTTGAATTTTCTCCTTCACTTTGCTGCTATTCCTAAAGGGTAAACACACTTTCTGAATGTCAATTTGAATACTTTGAGGGGTGCAGTTTTTATAATGGGGTCATTTATGGGGTATTTCTAATATGAAGGCCCTTCAAATCCACTTCAAAACTGAACCGGTCCCTGAAAAATTGCTATTTTGAAAATGTAAAAAATTGGAAAATTGCTGCTGAACTTTGAAGCCCTCCGATGTCTTACAAAAGTAAAAACATGTCAATTTTATGATGCAAACATAAAGTAGACATATTGTATATGTGAATCAATATGCAATTTGTTATGTCTATTTTCCTTATAAACAAAGTTTCAAAGTAAAAAAAAATGCAAAATTTTCAAATTTTTCATCAAATTTTGGTATTTTTCACCAAGAAATGATGCAAGATTTACCACTGATGTAAAGTAGAATATGTTTTGAAAAAACTGTCTCGGAATCAGAATGAAAAGTTAAAGCATCCCAGGAGTTATTAATGCTTAAAGTGACAGTGGTCAGATGTGCAAAAAATGCCCAGGTCCTTAAGGTGAAAATGGGCTGGGTCCTTAAGGGGTTAAAACAAGCCATACACAGTATATTTGTTAGTTTATAAGCTTTAAACATGTCTTTCTGAACAGCACCATTTTCCATAGTCAGTGTTTGCTCATTTAGCGCACAGGGGCTGTTTACAATAAAACTTTCTCTTAGATCAAACTAAATAATGAGGATTTCTTTTGTTTTAATCATTCCCATGTTGAGATATTGTTCTGAGTTAAAGCTTCTTCTGCACTGGCCTGTACAATAGCATGAATCACTCTGCCACCTTATACAAGAGGATCCTGGCTGTTTTAGCTACTGAGCATATAAAACTACTAGCACTGGATGTCAGAACACCAGAGGGCACCATAACAAGAATGTAACATCAATATCTGGACACAAAAGCAAGTTTTTAAATATTTAATTGGAAACTTGTGTTTTGTGTAATTTAGTAAATTAGCTCCTTGTTGACATACGTACAGCAGATGCAAAAGTTTGAAGTACCCCTTAGGAGCGTTTAGCAGCAGACACATTATCGGTGCTACCTCCAATGTACGTCATACGCCATTGTCGATAGCAACTGTGGCTTTTTAAAAGTAGGATATTATTAGCTACATCTTTTTAATACTAAAAGCAGCTACGAAATGATGGGCACCCATACACTGGAGATATATTCTTATGGGTGTAACTACCTGGATAGTTACACCCATCTCCATCACAGGTGCTGTAAAGACATCAGTATCATAATATCCTGAACTGATGGTGGTCATGGCAGTGTGGGGCCCTTGCCTTTTTTGTTTCATCCCAGTCTTTTCTTTTTGGTAGCTGTTACCTTTTAAGGACGTAGGGCATACAGATATGCACTGGTACTTAAAGGAGATCTGTAGTGCAAAATAACTTATCCCCTTTCCGAAGGATAGGGGATAAGTTATAGATCGCGGGGGTCCGAGCGCTGGGGCCCACCGTGATCTTCGGTACGGGGCCGCGGCAATATACAGGAAAGGGGGTGTTCTGTCCCCGCATGACGTGGCGGCCAACACGCCCCCTCCATGAATCCCATAGAGATACATGGAGGGGGAGTGTCTGCTGCGGCTTTCTGCTGGGGACGAAACTTCACTTCCGGCAGACTGTCGCGGCCCCGTCCAGGAGATCCCGGGGGGGGCCCCAGCGCTCGGCCCCCCCGTGATCTATAACATATCCCCTATCCTTTGGATAAGGGATAAGTTATTTTGCGCTGGAGTACTCCTTTAAGGACCAAGGGCATACCAGTATGCCCTGAGTCCTAAGCGGCTTTGAAGCAAGCACAGGAGCTGCGCTCGCTTCAGAACAGTGAGTGTCGGCTACTATCAGTGCTATCCCGCTGCTGCTGGTCATGAACACTTTAGGTGCCATGATCAATGCCGACTACGGTGTCTAAAGTGAAACTAAAAATCTCTGGTAACGCAAAGGGGCTTTCGTGAGCTAAAATAATGGAGGAGGGATCCTTTACTTGCCTCCTGCCGCCCATTGCAGATTCACTGATGTAGCCTGGCTTAGCCACGCTATATCAATGGATTGCTGATCACGCTGTATAATGTCGTAGGCGTAGCATTATACAGTAAATGCAATCTGATTGCATATCAAAGTCCTATATGAGGACTTAAAGAGTGTAAAAATAAAAACAAATAAAAAAAAAAAGTTTCTAAAATTATATAAAACTCCCTCCCCTAATTAAAAAAAAAGAAATTCTCTTATTTTCCCATTTAAAAAAAAAAAAAAAAGTTAACATATTTGGTACTGCATAAATGTCCAAACTATTAAAATATAATGTTTATGATCCTGCACAGTAAATGTACAAAAAAAATCAAACACCAAAAACTGATTTTTAATCACATCAGAAAAAAAATTATAAAAAAGCTATTAGAAAGTCACATCAAAGCAAAAATGGTACAGATGAAAACTACAGATCACAACGCAAAAAATTAGCCCTCATACATTCCTGTATAGCAAAAAATAAAGTTAGAGAGGTCAGAAAAGGACAATAGTATGCATTTGAATTTTGTTAAAACAAAAGTTTGCATTTTTTCTAAAGTAGTACAAACCAAATCCCCCAAAAGTTACAAAATTATAAAGTTCCGCCTACAAATGTAAATTTTTGTTTTATGGTACATCTTATGGTAAGAGTACAATTGTAAAAATTAAACGGGAGCCCTACATAAAAGCGGAATCCTAAGGATAATAGAAAGAAAGAAAGAGGTAAAAGAATATGTCCAATAAATACCGTACATTTTTAGATTATACAATATTAAAGGAGTAGTCCAGTGGTGATTCAGTGGTGAGCAACTTATCCCCTATCCTAAGGATAGGGGATAAGTTGCAGATCGCGGGGGGTCCGACCGCTGGGGCCCCCTGCGATCTCCTGTACGGAGCCCCGACAGCCCTTCGGCAATCTCCGGCTCTGCCATAGAGATGTATTGAGGGGGCGTGTCGGCCGCCGCCTCGTGCGGGGGTCGACACCCGCTATCTCGGCGGAGAGCCGGGGCCCCGTACAGAGAGATCGCAGGGGGCCCCAGTGGTCGGACCCCCCGCGATCTCAAACTTATCCCCTATCCTTAGGATAGGGGATAAGTTTTTCACCACTGGACTACCCCTTTAAGTAGACAATATGTTGTTATAAACAAAAATGTCCTTTGCAGGGTCCTTGCATCAAACCGATATGTATAAAAACTAAAAGTAAAACTTGTTAATAAAAAGTTATAAAATATATAAAAAAATTATATCATGCACCATTGGTAAATATATATCCCCATTTGACATATATTTTAGAAGCCACCAAGTCTCTTCACCGTAACTAGCGTACTGTAATGAGGCAACAGGGCAATGTCCTCTCCGCGATGTGGATACAGTGATTTACAATACAGTTAGTAAATTGTCCTTTATGCAAATGGCTCAGGCAGCACCGTGCCGTAATGTAAACCGAAAGTGTGGTTGGTAAGTGTTCAGTATAAGCGCTCGGCAGAGCTGTAGTGCCCCTATTAGCTGCCCACTCTACCCTGATGGCACAGGTCTATTGCGTAAGTGTCCTTGAGTGAGGTTAGGGTTAGGTACTGGACAAGTGCAGCGCTTGAGGTGCTGGACAAGTGCACTGTGCGGCGCTGGAGATACTGGACAAGTGCGCTATGCAGCGCTGCAGTCGCTCTTCTTTAAAACCACTTTACCCTGGCGGCACAGGGATATTTGTTCAAAAGTCCCAAGTGGGATAATGAGTGGTCACCTTGTGCCTCTTACCGGTGTTACCAATATTGGATGATCACTGCAGGACATGTCCTAATTCAGTTTGCCGGCTGGCAGGATGATTAATGATGGTTGTAGTAGTGCGGATCCTACGATTTTGCCAGAATGGGGTATGGGTGCATGTAGTAGATTGGCTAGATGCGTTTCGGGGGAGCCAGGTCCCCCTTTTCCATAGCTGCTACAGATAGTGGTGTAAGTCAAATGCCACAACCTTCCTGGGCATTTGACTTACACCACTATCTGTAGCGCGCTATATGAACATTAATCATCCTGCCGGCCGGCAAACTGAATTAGGACGTGCCCTGCAGCGATCATCCGATATCGGTAAGAGGCACAAGGTGCAAACTCTTTATCCCACTTGGGGCTTTTGTACATTTGTCTACATTACGGCACGGTGCTGCCCGAGCCATTTGCTTAAAGGACAACTTACTAACTGTATTGTAAATCACTGTACCCACATTGCCCTGTTGCCTCGTTACAGTTCACCAGTTACGGCGAAGAGACCATCAAGCTTATAAAATATACGCCAAATAGGGGAAATATACTTACCAATAGTGTATGATATTATTTATACTTACCAATGGTGCATAATATAAATTTTTAATATATTTTATAAAATTTAAAAAATTACTTTTATAAAATTAAAAAAAATTTACTTTTTGTTTTTATACATATTATCTGTCTGATGCAAGGGCCCTCCAAAAGACATTTTTGTTTATAACACCATTGTCTACTTAATATTGTATAATCTATAAATGTATTTATTGGAAATATTCTTATACCTCTTTCTTTCTTTATCTTTATATCTATTATCCTTAGCCTAGCAAGACTGCTTCAGTATTTTGTTTTTCTAAGAGTGCAATTGGTCTCATAAAAAACAAGCCCTCATATGGGTTTGTAGGTGAAAAGGGTTATGGATTTTAAAGAGAGGAGGAAAAAACAAAAACGCTAAAATGAAAATTGGTCCTTAACCCCTATAGGACCCATGACGTACATGTACGTCATGAGTCCGCTCCCGTTCAACTTTGAACGTCGTGTCTAAAGGGTTAATAGCGCGCGGTACCACAATCAGACACGGCGTTCAAAGTTGATTGCCGCATCTAAAGTGAAACTAAAACGTTGCTGGTTAGCTCAGGGAGCTGTTCGGGATCGCCGCGGCATCTCGAACAGCTTACAGGACAGCCGGACAATCCCTACCTGCCTCCTTGCTGTCCGATCGCCGAATGACTGCTCAGTGCCTGAGATCCAGGCATGAGCAGTCAAGCGGCAGAATCATCAATCAATGGTTTCCTATGAGAAACCATTGAACGATGTAAAAGATCAGTGTGTGCAGTGTAATAGGTCCCTATGGGACCTATAACACTGCAAAAAAAGTGGAAAAAAAAGTGAATAAAGATCATTAACTCCTTCCCTAATAAAAGTTTGAATCACACCCCTTTTCCCATAAAAAAAAAAAATTAAGTAAAAATAAAATAAACATATGTGGTATCGCCGTGTGCGGAAATGTCCGAATTATAAAAATATATCCTTGATTAAACTGCACGGTCAATGGCGTACGCGCAAAAAAATTCCAAACTCCAAAATAGTGCATTTTTGGTCACTTTTTATATCATGAAAAAATGAATAAAAAGCGATCAAAAAGTCAGATCAATACAAAAATGGTACCGCTAAAAACTTCAGATCACTGTGCAAAAAATGAGCCCTCATACCGCCCCATACGCGGAAAAATAAAGTTATAGGGGGTCAGGAGATGACAATTTTAAACGTATAGTTGATTTTTTCCAGAAGTATGACAAAATCAAACCTACATAAGTAGGGTATCATTTTAATCATATGGACCTACAGAATAAAGAGGTGACATTTTTACCGAAAATTTTGTCTCACAATAATTTTTTTTCCCGTTTCGCCGTAGATTTTTGGGTAAAATGACTGACGTCATTACAAATTAGAATTGGTGGTGCAAAAATAAGCCATCATATGGATTTTTAGGTGCAAAATTGAGAGTTATGATTCTTTTTAAGGTAGGGAGGAAAAAACGAAAATGAAAAAACCCTGGGTCATTATGGGGTTAAGGTTAAAATGGGCTTCGTCCTTAAGGGGTTTATTGGGGGGTATCCCAATGCCAAGTTATCTACTCTCCACAGGATGAGGGATCAGTGGGTACAAACTGCTGGGACCTCCACTTGTCACAAGAAAATAGGTCTCTTCTAGTTATTCTCTATACTGTCTGGTTTTATTGCAGATGTGTCAGGTTTCCAATTCCTACCTAACATATATTTATATGAAGTAAAGGCAAATTATTTTTAGAACCAGTGGTTTACATCGGAGTTATAAATTAGGAAACACTCATAACGTATAGAATAATGTGTGAATATAGGGGGAGATTTATTAAAACCTGTCCAAAGAAAAAGTTGCTAAATTGCCAATAGCAACCAATCAGATCACT
This sequence comes from Hyla sarda, assembly GCF_029499605.1. NCBI lineage: Eukaryota > Metazoa > Chordata > Amphibia > Anura > Hylidae > Hyla > Hyla sarda. The sequence goes on from NC_079189.1 coordinate 463,939,089, forward strand.
CCTTTTATTTTTCAGAGGCCTTTTCAAAAATAAAAGAAGCAATCTGGTTGCTATGGGCTACTCAGCAACATATCCTCTAGGCTGCCACATAAGAGTAGGGTTGCACATGTTGTATTTTGCTGCATATTTTCTGCAGCTGATTTCGCTACCTATTGACTTCAATGAAAAGGAAAATATGCAGAAAAATACGGCACATATGACTCTACCCTAAGACCGCGTTCACATAATGGAAATTCCGCCTAAATTTATAGCCCATTAACTTTTATTGGGATTCCACAATGTCATTCACACAGCAGAATTTCTGCTGGGGAAATTCCGATTTCCACCGTCCAGAAAAATATAAGTCTGTTCTTACAGTCATGGCTGTAAATGTTGGCACCCCTGAAATTTTTCTAGAAAATGAAGTATTTCTCACAGAAAAGGATTGCAGTAACACATGTTTTGCTATACACGTTTGTTCCTTTTGTGTGTATTGGAACTAAACCAAAAAAGGGAGGAAAAAAAGCTAATTGGACATAATGTCACACCAAACTCCAAAAATGGGCTGGACAAAATTATTGGCACCCTTTCATAATTGTGGAAAAATAAAATAGTTTCAAGCTCCTTTAACCCCTTAAGGACTCAGCGTTTTTCTGTTTTTGCATTTTCATTTTTTCCTCATCAACTTCTAAAAATCAAAACGCTTTCAATTTTGCACATAAAATTCCATATGATGGCTTATTTTATGCGCCACCAATTCTACTTTGCAGTGACATTGGTCATTTTACCAAAAAATCCACGGCAAAATGGAAAAAAAAATTCATTGTGCGACAAAATTGAAGAAAAAATGTCATTTTGTAACTTTTGGGGGCTTCCGTTTCTACGCAGTACAGTTTTTGGTAAAAATTACACCTTATCTTTATTCTGTAGGTTCATACGATTAAAATTGTACCCTACTTATATGGGTTAAAATTGTCATCTTCTGACCCCTATAACTTTTTTTATTCCACGTATGGGCCAGTATGAGGGCTCATTTTTTGTGGCGTGTTCTGAAGTTTTTATCGGTACCATTTTTGCATTGATCGGACTTCTTGATCGCTTTTTATTCATTTTTTATGATATAAAAAGTGACCAAGAATACGCTATTTTGGACTTTGGAATTTTTTTGCGCGTACGCCATTGATCGTGCGGTTTAATTAACAATATATTTTTTATAGTTCGGACATTTCCGCACGCGTCGATACCACATGTGTTTATTTTTATTTACACAGTTTTTTAGTAAAAAAAAAAAGGGGGGCGATTCTAACTTTTATTAGGGAAGGGGTTAAATGATCTTTGTTAACTTTTTTTTTTGCAGTGTTATAGCTCCCATAGGGACCTATAACACTGCACACACTGATCTTTTAGCCTGATCCCTGCAAAGCCATAGCTCAGGCTTGGAGCAATCAAATGCCCATCGGACGCGATGGAGCAAGGTAAGGGGGTCTCCGCTCGCATCCTAGCTGATCGGGACATTGCGATTTTATCGCCATAGTCCCTATCAGCCCGACTGAGCTGCTGGGAAGCGTTTACTTTCATTTTCAGCGAAGGGTTAATAGCGTGCAGCACAACGATCGGTGCTGCGCGCTATTAGCCCAGGGTCCCGGCTATTAATAGCAGCCGGGACCGACCCGGTGTGACCCCGTTTTAAACACCGGCCGCAGGGCGTACAGGTACGCTCTTCGTTCTGAAGAGGTTAAACTCACCTGGGGCAAGTAACAAGGATAAAAGCAGATAAAAAGGAGAGAAGATCACTTATTCTTTGCATTGTGTGTCTCTGTGTGCCACACTAAGCATGGACAACAGAAAGAGAAGAGAACTGTCTGAGGACTTGAGAACCAAAATTGTGGAAAAATGTCAACAATCTTAAGGTTACAAGTCCATCTCCAGTGATCTAGATGTGCCTTTGTACACAGTGCGCAACATTGTCAAGAAGTTTGCAACCCATGGCACTGTAGCTAATCTCCCTGGGCGTGGACGGAAGAGAAAAATTGATGAAAGGTGTCAATGCAGGATAGTCCGGATGGTGGATAAGTAGCCCCAAACAAGTTCCAAAAGATATCCAAGCTGTCCAGTAGGCTCAGGGAGCAACAGTGTCAGCAAGAACTATCCGTCGACATTTAAATGAAATGAAACACCATGGCAGGAGACACAGGAGGACCCCACTGCTGACATAGGGACATAAAAAAGCAAGACTTGAGTAAGCCAAAATCCTTCTTGGAAAATGTCTTGTGGACAGATGACACCAATATAAAGCTTTTTGGTAAAGCACATCATTCTACTGTTTACCAAAAACGGAATGAGGCCTACAAAGAAAAGAACACAGTACCTACAGTGTAATATGGTGGAGGTTCAATGATGTTTTGGGATTGTTTTGCTGCCTCTGGCACTGGGTGCCTTGAATGTGTGCAAGGCATCATGAAATCTGAGGATTACCAATGGATTTTGGGTCGCACTGTTCAGCCCAGTGTCAGAAAGCTGGGTGTGCATCCAAGATCTTGGCTCTTCCAGCAGGACAATAACCCCAAACATATGTCAATAAGCACCCAGAAATGGATGGCAACAAAGCGCTGAAGAGTTCTGAAGTGGCCAGCAATGAGCCCAGATCTAAATCCCATTGAACACGTGTGGAGAGATCTTAAAATTGCTGTTGGGAAAAGGTGCCCTACCAATAAGAGAGACCTGGATGAGTTTGCAGAGGAAGAGTGGTCCAACATTCCGGCTGAGAGGTGTAAGAAGCTTATTGATGGTTATATGAAGCGACTGATTTCAGTAATTTTTTCTAAAGGGTGTGCCACCAAATATTAAGTTAAGGGTACCAATAATTTTGTCCAGCCCATTATTGGAGTTTGGTGTGACATTATGTCCAATTTGCTTTTTTTCCTCCCTTTTTTGGTTTAGTTCCAATACATACAAAGGGAATAAACATGTGTATAACAAAACATGTGTTACTGCAATCCATTTCCGTGAAAATACTTAATTTTCTTGAAAAATTTCAGGGGTGCCAACTAGAGGTGCACCGAAATTGAAATTTCAGAACCGAAACGAAACCGAAATAAAAAAAAAAATGTCCGACCGAAAATGACTTCTCCCCGTATTCTGGTAAAATGCAGCGCTCCGCTCATTAGATTAGATTCCCCCACATTAGATTGCCAGCTCCCCCACATTAGGTCGGGAGTTCCCCCACATTAGGCATAGGCAGCTCCCCCACATTAATAGGCAGCTCCCCCACATTAATAGGCCGCTCCCCCACAATAATAGTAGGCCGCTCCCCCACATTAATAGGCAGCTCCCCAACAATAGTAGCAGTTCCCCCACAATAGTAGGCAGCTCCCCCACATTAGGTCATCATTTCCCCCACAATAGTAGTCAGGTTCCCCACAATAGTAGGCAGTTCCCCCACAATATTAGGCAGTTCCCCCCACATTTGTAGGCAGCTCCCCCCCACATTAGGTCAGCAGTTCCCCCACAATAGTAGGCAGCTTCCCCCCACCCCACAGACATACAGCTTCCAGCCATATACAGTGTATGGCTGGAGGCTGTATGTCTGTACTGCTGCCCCCACCGTGATCCGGTCACCGCTCCTCCGGCCCGGGGTCACATCTACTGCTATGGCCTATGGACCATAGCAGTAGGTGCCGGGACCGGAGGAGCGGTGACCGGAACACTGAAGAAGATGACGCGCCGCCGGTCACTTACCAGGCCCCGGCCAGCTCGTGTTCTCCTGCGACGATCCTGCGGTCCTTCTGCGTCTCTATGGTTGTACGCACGGGACGTCCCGTGCCGTGCGTACAACCATAGAGGCGGAGAAGCGAAGGACCGAAGGAGGACGCGCGCTGGCCAGGGAATGGTGAGTGACCGGCGGACATCCTTATGTTCTAAAAAGATTTTTCGGGACACAGGGATGTCCGGGATAGGAATACTTCTTTTTAGGTGCCCGGGCCGGCTCCCGTGTGTGGCTACAGGCGGGGGCCGACCAGAGCATATAAAAACTATTACTGTATACTAAAAACCAGGGGGCCTCCAGCTGTTGTGAAACTACAACTCCCAGCATGCCCGGACAGCCTTTGCCGGTCCGGGCATGCTGGGAGTTGTAGTTTCACAACAGCTGGAGGCCCCCTTGGTTTTTAGTATACAGCTTTAGTTTTAATATGCTCTGGCCGGCCCCCGCCTGTAGCCACACACGGGAGCCGGCCCGGGCACATAAAAAGAAGTATTCCTATCCCGGAGAGCGAGCCCCCCCCCCCCCCCCCCCCCAGATGTTGCGCCTGGTGCGGCCGGCCCCCCCTGCACCCCCCATGCTACGCCTCTGGCACTGGCAGTGTTTGTAACTTGTGCTGTGGGCGGGCAGGGGAGGTGGGTCATTATCAGCAAATTTTTTGTTGTTTCGGCATTTCCCCAAAATAGCTATTTTTGGCCGATATATCGGTGCATCCCTAGTGCCAACATTTACAGCCATTACTGTATATGTTTCCGGACTTTGGCTGTGGAATCCCATTGAAGTCAGTGGGGCTTGATTTCTGCCGAATTTGCACGGAATTTGCGCAGAATGCATGCAGATTCCGCCCAATCATTGACTGTTCTATATAAAAAGTCTATCTTTTTACTGAGCTGCAGAATTTGTGCGGAAATTTTCGCAAGCATTCCGCCACTCAGTAAAAAGATAGACTTTATAAATAGAACAGTCAAAGTTAGTGCGGATTCTGCACAGATTCTTCAAATGTTAAACTGCGGAAAGCTGCATAAAATCAATGGGGTTGCGGAATGGAAGCAGATATGTGGAATTTCAGTTGTGAGAATGCGGCCTTAGGTTAGGGTCAGAAATGCAGTATTTTGCATTGTTTTACACAAGGTGATTTGTGTACAATTTTCAGTTGCTCAAATTGTGCAACAGTTAGCGAAGTTTGTTAGAGTTTCTTTTGAAATGTGCCAAGGAGATAAGTAAACTTCACTGAGAATACTTGTCTAAGTAATATTTATGATTTTTTTAATTTGCGCCAACTCACTCCAGCCCTGACCACACATAGGTACTTCAGCTCAAGTTATGGAAAAAAAGCAAGCCAACTTGGCAGTATACATCATTGAGTTGTGCAAAATTTATTACACAGTGGCCGTCATTCACTAAAGTCCAACCGACTCTTTTTCTCGGTTATTGCACCTAGATTTTCGCACAACCGACACTTTAGAAAACACTGAGTGTTTTTTTCATTCTGAAATGGGCGTGTTTTATGCAAAAATGGGCGTTTTACCGACAAAAAACAAAAAATACTCTGAGTACTTCCAAAATCACTCGAGAAAAAGTGTGAGCTTGCCTCACACAATAACAGACAGCCAAGAGGCCGAGTGAAATTCCAATAATGGAGTGATTTCTAACAAGCGATTGTGTGCTATTGTGTTTTTTGTGAAAGCAACTTGTTTTATAACCTGAAAACATTTTGTACAGTTTAACACTTTTATGAATAAAATATTGAATGCTTTTGTGATAGTTAATGTTTATATATTTTTTTTCTTTTTAACACATTTGCAATATTAGGTTTAAATCAATTTAACACCCAAGCTGATAAACAAGGATAATTGTTGTAATGTTCACAACTAATTTCTTTAGCTCGGAGTTTGTGCGACACAATTGACTAGTGCGACAGAAAAATAACAGACATGTGCGACAGAATAGTAAATAAACCTGAAAAAAAAGACGAGTGATATTGAAATCACTCCAGAATAAACACTCTGCTCTTAGTAAATCAGGGCCAGTGTGCGATTTGCATGATACACGGCACTTAAAGTATCTGTAAAAACTTATGACATGTCAAAAGTTTTGATCAATTAAGGTCTCAGTACTAAGACCCTAAGCGATCAGGACAACAAGCAGGGATAAGCATGCAATAGTGTGTACTTCCTCGTGTACTTCTCAGCATTTTAAGTATATCGGGCAGTGAAACAAAGATCACAGAGTCAGGGAGTAATGTGTGCTACCAAGCGCTTATCCCTACTCATTCTCCTGATAGGTGGGGGTCTCAGCACTGAGACCCAAACAGATAAAAACTTTTGACATGTTTCTGACACGTCAAAAGTTTTAAAATAACTAGCAGAAGATAAGCCAGGCATTACAAATGCTGCATATGATAAATTTCCCTTCATTGTCTACCATATTGGTTTGTCAGGGGTGAGACAACCACTTTAAAGGGTACTCCGCCCCTAGACATCTTATCCCCTATTGAAGGATAGGGGATAAGATGTCTGATTACAGGGGTCCCACTGCTGGGAACCCCTGTCATCTGCTGCAGGGAGCGAACTTTGCTCCATGCCTGATGACGGGCGATACAGGGGCAGGAGTATTGTGACGTCATGACCCCACCCCCTAGTGACGTCATTCCCCACCCCCTCAATGCACATCTATGGAAGGGGGCGTGGTGGCACGAGAGGGCAGGATCGTGACATCATGATATTCCGGCCCATGTATCGTCAGTCATTAGGCACGGAGTGAAGTTTTCGCCATGCAGCAGATGACACGATGCTGCAGGAGAGATTGCGGGGGGTTCCCAGTGGCGGGACCCCCGCATTCAGGGATAAGATGTCTAGGGGCGGAGTACCCCTTTAAGTGTAACACATGAGGCACCTGATAAGTTATACAGTACAGAGTTTACTTTTGTGTAAAAAGTAGGAATAAATAAGTATACGAGTCTGCTGCTTGGTTGACCATGTTCTCCTTGGGAGTTTTGCTAAAATTTTATATGGGGCATCAGCTTTTATACCTAGTTTCCTTTTGGTTGTTATTAACTGAGGAGACCATACAAAGAACCATATCATTGTAGAAAAGTAATGTGATACAATCCAATAGCCTTCTCAAATCTTTAATCTGTGTAACGTACAATGGGTACTGCACAGAAAGTACAGAGGCCTAAAACAACACACACATACAAGCTAAATAGTATTTGTACACACATCAAAGTAATACAAAAAATGAAAACCAGGGAGCAGCAGACAGACATTTGGAAGAGTTCATAGTCATGTGCAAGTCTCTCTCGTACATCTGCACAACAACTGTTACTATTATCCCCAACAAATAACTCTTTATAAATATTATTACATAGAAAACTGACAGTCTAGATTATACTCCTGGAGATAATACGAGAAATGTAAGGCTACTGGAACTTCTAGGAAATGCAGCAAAGGTAAAATACCTTTCTGTCCGGGCTTGAGAAAGTGCAGGATCCTATACATGGGAGGCAAAATTGCATTTAACTCCATCAATGCTAGTTGTGTCTACAACAGCAAGCTACTTGTGAAAGGGTTGAAATCTGGACGGTAAGATAACCTCTGGTTTTCATTTATTGTATTTTGTAACATTGTAAACTTATTTTTTATTTCTTTTTGGTTATTTGAGACTAAGATGTTGAATCTATGGATACAACTTCTCATAGATGAAATAGACATAGGTTGTGGTTATTAGGCCTTCTGAAGCAACAGAGACAAAAAAAACGTAGCAGTTTCAAACTGATAAAGAATAGGCATTGTCACTTAGATACACAAACAGCTATTCAGAGTGAGCTGGCCCCAACCCCAATTAGAAGCTTATTTTTGACTATTGCTTTTGGAAAAATAAATACAAACTAACATGGTAATTACATATTATCCAGCAGGTAAGGATGAGCTGGACTTCATTCCTAAATAATTTGTGGTGGAATCGCATAGAACAATCCTCCTTTTTATACACCTTCTGATATTATTGCAGTCATAATTACATATATTCTGTTATGTTGTTTCCACGTGGCAAAGATCCAAAAAAAAAACATAGTCAGGAAATGCAGAATTGAGAAAACTTAAACAGCAAACGTATGAAGATATACAGAGTATGATTGTCAATTCTACATGGGAGATATGGAGCAATGAGGATAAATCTAGAATATTGCACTTATGCAAATGGAAATTACATTATACTTGGTCCTTTAATTTAATTGCTTTGTACATAATGCCTAAAAACAAAAAGCTTTTTTTTTTTTTTTTTTTTTTAATGTTCATTAAAAATCCCGGAGGATCTCCCTCCCCATCCTAGACATTTTCTACATAAATAAATAACTTTCACTTTTATATAACCACTTTTCTGAACATTTACATTTGTATGTTGTACAATATCTACACACAATAGTTTAGCATCCCTTGCACATAATAAATTTACATACATTTTCTCATTTTGTGCATTTTTTGTTGTTGCTTGCATTCACTACTTGAAAGGCCATATCTAATTCTTATACCAGTACATAATTTGTCCAGTTAAGGATTCATCTCTTTTTTTTTTTTCTAACAGAAACCTTCCATAAGATGTATCATAAGACCTCAATGGTCAATGCTGTGCAGCCACAAACACTAGGCTAACAGCTTACGATACACAAATGTCTACTGTGCTTTGTATTGTTAGTGGCATATTAACAAAATCTCTTTAAACTACTATCACAGCTGTTATATATATGTTATATATAGCTATGATCCAAAAAGTAGCATCAAATGTCTTATCAATGTTGATAATTCTAGAAATATAAAGGTAAAGATTTTTAAAAATAATTTTTTTGTAGGAGGGGAGAGGGGAATCTTTAGGTAAATGTCTATTTTATAATATGCGATGTGTCTCATAGCCAAATTTTCCGATGTAAAATAAGCTTTTGTAGAGGGGTTTGTGTTATATATTAGAAACAGAGAAAGCGGATGCTGTTCATATATGCAGGCAAATGGTATAGTCTATTCTGCATAGGTTAAAACCATGTTAAAATGTCAATAAATTGAACTCTCTGTTACGTCTGGGCAAAGACAACTTACAGGATAGATTGAACAGCAAAAGAACTAGAATACTTATTGTGCACACATTCTTAGGCTTTATATCAAGCTAAAAGCATTCCCTTTTTGGCTTCTGTTCACCTCTGCAAGTCACAATCAGGGAGATTTCACAGTGCTAAAGTGTGTACAGTAGTTTCCTATACTGTACTTTTTCACAAAAGGACCTGTAGAAATGTAGTTGATTGGTCTAAATAAATAAATATAACAAATTTGATGATTGGAGCTTTCTTTCAACCTTAAGAGACAAAAACATGTTGAGGTTCCATAGACTTTTCATGCATCTGCATGTAGTGACCCCCTGGTTAATAGTGGAACTTAGGACATGAGATATGGCCTTTTTTTGTTTCTACCTTACTTTTTTTGGCACGCCTGCTTAAATTCTGCATACCGTGGTGAAACAACAGCACACAAAAATAATATTAATATCTATCCCCTGGCTTAGCAATATTTAAATTACCATGCACTACATACAAAGATGTGTAGCTACATGAGATGGTAACAAATCTCCAATCTAAAAATTATCAGTGCAAAAAAACAATGAGGTTGTACAGTTGAGCAACTACACGCAAAAAGCAGCAAACTGGACAATTACAGAATCTTAAGAACTTTAGATACAAAAGGACTTAGGTTACTGGTTTGAACTTAACCTCTGATCACCAAAGTTACAGCAAGGTATACCTGCGCAGTGCTTTCACATCTGGTTATAAAGGTGTTCTTTACATAGGTCCACAACATATTGAAATAAGCAAGGCAGACTGTCAAGAGATCCTGGAATATTGTCATTGCATGAAAGTATCTTTCTTCTTTCCGGCAAAAAAAGGAAAGAAATGTTTCCGTTTCTTAATTTGTTGTGCCTTAGTTTTCAAGACTGAATTCCAACAAAGGCAGGATTGAAGTCAATTGTTCTTCCCATTTTCCACCAAGTTCTGAGGAGGCTGCCTCTTCTTGAGTAGTTAACCAACTCTCAAGCTTTTAGGCGTTTGTGAACAATGTGTACTATCCCTTTCACTATGTAACAGGATGTGTGCTGTGCATTCTATTAACATTTTAGAGATGGCTAAGGTATAGGAGGCACATATTTACATCAATAAGTTATTGGACCTGGTTTAAAAAGTAAAATAAATAAAAACATTGGGATACTTGATTAATTTTATTTGCCCCCCTTTGTGGTTCCTGGGCATAACCACCCTTTTAAGGCCTGCAGTTCAACATTTCTGATCACCAGCTCTGCTATTGTTGTTATATAGTAGCACCATTTTGTCATCACTGTCCAACAAAGTTGTGCCTCTTTTCATCCCAACCTCCACCTTTAAACTAACCAGAGCCAAGTGCATGAGAAAATGTTCAGAAAACATGGTAGCTCACTTCTGACTTAAAACGCCAGATTCCAGCTTGGTGGTAGCTGCACTCCTGCCCCAGCATCCTGCTGCAATACTCATACTTCTTTGGCTACGTTCCTTTTCCCGATCCCGGTCACTTTCAGACTGACTCTGTGTTCTTTCTGGTTTGTGGTTGCTGCTACTAGTGGGTTGCGAAGAGATAGTACGGAGCAAGTGATTCCTCTTTCTCAGAAAATCTGTTTGACCAGGAAGACAGAAGCTTCCCTTCCTCAGTGCTATCCTGTTGGTGTTCTTGGCAGGCCGTGATCGGTGGCTGTATTCCAGTTGGGCAAGGTGAGAAGCATAGCCCTCAGTGATAAACTGCAAAAATAATACAGGTTACAAATAGCAAAGATTAGCACAACTGGTACATTTGTCACTAAAAGTGAGAGAATCTACTGTATTTCTGACTGAATCCGAAACTAACAGATTTTCTGACAACTCCTTTTCAGTTTCAAAGTGTCGCAACTGCACAGAAAAGTCAAAATATGACACTCTGAATGACAGTACCCAACCCTTAGCTTTATTTTGTCTCACAACAGGTCCAACAGCTGAAGTGATGGGACAGAAAGAGAAGCTTGGGATAAATTGAAGAACTGTCGCTGACAAAGGATTTTCATTCCCTTTTTGTGCATTCAAAGTGGGAACAATCGTGAAGCTAAATACCTACTTTAACCTTATCCTAATCCTACACCTTCACCATAAGAGCTGAAGGGGTTGTCCCAGCTCATTCCTTTTGGGTCTTCCGGCCAGCTCCTGCCTGTTTGCAGGTGCTTGGAAAAAGCCGAAATGCAGTGAAGTTGCGCAATGAGCGTAACTCACATTGACTTTAATGAGAGCTATATTGTTTATGTAACTCCCAATATTATTCATAAAATGAATACTACCAATACATTAGAGAGGAAAGTACATGCATATCCAAATTTGAAGCCAGGATTTCACAGCTGGGCACTTTTAGATACGCACCTTAGTCTTGCCTACATTTAGCTGGGAAGAAAACTCTCATTGCTATTATTGCCCCTTTTTGACTCTGTATTGCTATGATGAGACAAGTCTTTTTTCTTTATTATATTGTTGGCTGTATTTATGATGTATACAACTGGAACAGACATGCATCTTGAACTCTGCTTTTCAGGGAAGGGAATGGTTTACAACAACTGTTTTGCTCTATTCTGTGTGTTAAAAATTGAAAATAAAAATATGACATCTCAAGGTCTGCTAGGAATTTATCCAACTTGAATACAGTCTTAGGAGACTGTACCTCTCGGAGTGTTGCACCTTACTTTTTAATGTAATCTTAAACAGCTGGATGAATCTTGCAAAACAAAATTAATCATCTGAAGATTCATTAGATTTGAATTTGGCCAGAGATACTGTAGATTTGCCTAAATTCTTGATTTGAAGTTCACCTTATTGTAAACCAATTGTTTCCAAGTTATGACTCAGATTTCTAGGTCATTTGTAAGGCATCCATAAGTGTAATGGGTGTGAAATAATGTTTAAATACTATACTATAATTATGTAAGAGACTAGAGATGAGCGAACTTACGGTAATTCGATTCGTCACAAACTTCTCGGCTCGGCATTTGCTGACTTTAACCTGCATAAATAAGTTCAGCTTTCAGGTGCTCCGGTGGGCTGGAGACTCTCTCCTAGGATTGTATCCACCTTTTCCAGCCCACTGGAGCACCTGAAAGCTGAACTAATTTATGCAGGCTAAAGTCATCAACTGCCAAGAAGTTTGTAATGAATCGAATTACTGGAAGTTCGTTCATCTCTATAAGAGACCTTAAAGAGGTTGCACAGCTCATTTATTTAAAAGGGGGCAAACCAGTTGAAATCACTGACCCACCACAGTCAGTAATTGATCAAGTGGGCATTCCAAGGCATTCTGTGTCTGCCAGGATTGGATACTAGAAAAAGGGTATCAGTAGGTACCCGGGCAGTGTTTGGAATAAAACTGGCGAGAGATAAGGTCAGGTAAAAAAATGTTTTAACCACTCTGTTCCTATTAAATAAAAAAATACTGCTGGACAACCCCTTTATAGATGTGTGCTTCCCTCCTCTGTTATCTGTATTAGAAATATTAGGATGATACGGATGATATGTGTTGAGTAATGCTGTATAGCAACATGTTCATAATAAGTAAACTAATTCTAAAAGTAACATTTTTGCAGCTTTTAAATGTAAGAAAAAATATTTTCCAACATAAATTCTCAGATCATCAGGTAATAGAGCATAACATTATAGAAAAATGTGCATGAGCTAGCTGGTAAAGACCATAAGCAATTTCACTGCAGCCAAATAATAAGATTGTGATTAATAAGAATATGTTCATACAATGGGGATTAAAAAAGAACTATCATGCTGAAAAATGTATCGCTTATCCAAAGGATAGGGGATATGTTTTAGATCACGCAGGGTCTGACTGCTGGGACCCCCGCGATCACCTGCACTGGCTCTTACTAGGAACAGGGCATGTCGACCCCTCATAAAGCGGCAGCCTACACGTCCCCTCCATGTATCGCTCTATTGTGGAGATCCCAGCGGTTGCCCCCCCCACGATCTAAAACTTATACATGATAGTTCTCCTTAAATGTCAGAAAATTCTCTTTTGAATCTGTGGCTGACCCTTGGATTTCTTTTGCATGCTGATTATCTCCTTTTTCAAAGGAATTAATCCACATGCGGTTGCACACTGCAGATTGTATGTCGAGATATGACAATTTTTTTTTTTTTTTTTTTATAGTAGAGTGAATTTTAAATCTGTTGTGGAAAAAATCTGCACCAATAAAGTAAGCTCTATCTCAACTAGGAATGCAGGGATTTACTTTATGGCTCAAATTGGATGGAAGACTGGCAGAAGAGTAATGTCAGAATTTTTTTTTAACTATGTAGAATGCTCAGGTACATAAAATAAAACAAATGGCCATGCAAAATCCAAAGATTGGAAGAAAAATGTCCCTACTTTAATCAACAGCTTTCACCGACTAATGAAAGCAGAAAATGGTTAACCAGCTTCTTATGAATGGCATATAAAAATCTTTCTATAGGTGAACACATCCTGCAGAATGCTTACAAAATAACATTAATGCTTATAAAATAACATTAATGCTTATGAAGAAATATAAAATCCCATCCCTTCCCCAATATCGCGCCACACCCCTACCCCTTAATTCCCTGGTTGAACTTGATGGACATATGTCTTTTTTTGACCGTACTAACTATGTAAATCTACAATTTATATCTGCAAATAAGTTGATGGATCTAGATTTAAGTTGATGGATTGGCTAATGCAGTGATTCCCAACCGGGGTGCCCCAGCACACTGGGGTGCCGTTCGGCAGTGCCCGGGGTGCCGCGGGCTCTGGAGGGGTAAATTTTTATTTGAATTTCCCTCCTGGCGGAAGCGTTCAGCGCATGACGCTGGGCGGAGAAGCGTCCACGTCACTGCAGCGACGGCGCTTTCCCGGTATCCCGTGTACCTTACAGCGCACATTCCAGAGCACAGGGGAGGGGTTGGGGAGCAGGGATTTTTTATGAAAATGGCACAAGGGAAGGGGATTGAATGAAAGCGGGGGGAGGGGGATTTGAATGAAAGCATGGACAGAAGCAGGGGGGTTGAATTGAAGCAGGGGCAGAAGCAGGGGGGTTTGAATGATAGCAGGGGCAGAAGCGGGGGGGGGGGGGGGTTTGAATGAAAGCAGGGAAGAAGTGGGGGAGTTTAAATGAAAGCAGGGAAGAAGCGGTGGAGTTTAAATGAAAGCAGGGGCAGAAGCAGGGGGTTTGAATGAAAGCAGCGGCAGAAGCACAGGGGGGGTTGAATGAAAGCAGGGGCAGAAGCGGAGGGGTTTGAATGAAAGCAGGGGCAGAAGCAGGGGGTGAATGGGAGCAGGGGCGGTGGGGTGAATGGGAGCAGGGGCGGTGGGGTGAATGGAAGCAGGGGCTGAATCGGTGGGGTGAATGAAAGCAGGGGCAGGAGCTGTGGGTTGAATGAAAGCAGGGGCAGGAGCTGTGGGTTGAATAAAAGCAGGGGCAGGAGCTGTGGGTTGAATGAAAGCAGGGGCAGGAGCTGTGGGTTGAATGGAAGCAGGGGCCGGAGAGGTGGGTTGAATGGAAGCAGGGGCCGGAGAGGTGGGGTGAATGGAAGTGGAAGCAGGGGAAGGGCCAGTGGGGTGAATGGAAGCAAGAGCGTTGGGGTGAATGGAAGCAGGGGCATGAGCGGTGAGGTGAATGAAAGCAGGGGCATGAGCGGTGGGGTGAATGGAAGCAGGGGCAGGGGGCTGAATGGAAGGAGGGGCAGGAGCGGTGGGGAAGCAAGAGCAGGGGAGTGAATGGAAAAGGAGAATTTTTAACACTTACCGTAAAATCTTTCTCGAAGGATCCATTGGGGGACACAGACCGTGGGTGTATGCTGCTGTCCCTAGGAGGTATGACATTATGGCAACAAAGAAGTCGGCTCCTCCCAGCAGGATATATCCGCCTCCAGGCCCTGAGGTAATCAGTTTTAGTACCAGAGCAATAGGAGAGAACCGACAGGTCAAGGAAAAAACACGAACTGTCCGAGAACCAGAAGAAAATGTATAACTGAACACACCGTCGGAAAGAGAACCAAAGAGAAACCCAAAAGGGCGGGAGCTGTGTCCCCCACTGGATCCTTCGAGAAAGAGATTTTACGGTAAGTGTTAAAAAATCTCCTTTTCTCTATCGGCTCCATTGGGGGACACAGACCGTGAGACGTAGCAAAGCAGTCCCTTGGGTGGGCAGATAGTCATGCAGACGGCTGTTCCACTGCCGCCTGCAGCAGTTTACGGCCCAGACTAGCATCAGCCGATGTGAAGGTAAGAACACGGTAGAACCTCGAGAAAGTGTGCAAGGACGACCAAGTAGCCGCCTTACAAATCTGCTAGGCCGAGGCTTTGTTCTGGAGAGCCCAGGATGCCCCAACAGAAACAGAATGAGCCACAACCCTGAAGGGAGGAATCTTCCCCCTACAGCGATAGGCTTCCGAAATGGCAGACCGGAAGCAGGTCTTATGACCTTTATGACGGCCTTCCGTAAGTACGAAAAAGGAATCGCGCAGACGAAACGAAGAAGAGATAGAGAGGTAATACCTTGCAGCCCAAACCATATCCAGTTTGTGGAGTAAATGCTCCCTAGAATGAGAAGGAGCGGGACAAAAGGATGGAAGAACAATGTCCTCATTGAGATGAAAAGTCAAAACAACCTTAGGCAAAAAGGAAGGATCTGGCTGGAAGACAACCTTGTCCTGGTGAAGCAACAGAAACGGAGAACAGCAGGAGAGAGCTGCCAATTCAGATACTCTCCGAATGGAGGAGATAACAACAAGAAAATGCCACTTTCCAAGAAAGGAGACGCAGGGACACCTCCCCAAGGGGTTCAAAAGGTTAACCTTGGAGTACCCCCCAGAACCAGATTCAAGTCCCAAGGGGGAGAAGGTGACCTATAAGGAGGGGCAGCATGTGCCACTCCTTGAAGGAAGGTCCGGACATGAGAATTAGAAGCCAGAAGACGCTTGAAAAGAATAGAAAGGGCCGAAACCTGACCCTTAAGGGAACTGAGAGACAACATCAGTTCCAATCCCGACTGCAAGAAAACAGGACACAAGACCTGAGCTTCACACCAACTAAAATAAGACCGCCAGGTACGGTGGTAAATTTTTGCCGAGGAGGACTTACAAGCCTTGAGTGCGATTGACTTGGGAAGAGAAACCGCGGCTCTCAAAACCCCGGTCTCGACCACCACGCCGTCAAGCAGAGACGGTAATAGGGGTGGCACAGGAGACCTGAGAGAGGAGGTCTGGACGATTTGGAAGGCGCAACGCTAAGTCGTTCAGGAGGCTGACCATGATGACGTACCACGCCCGCCGGGCCCAGGCTGGGCCACTAGAATGGCGGAAACGTCCCACTGAGAGTTTCCTCAAGACCCCAAAAAGAGAAGAAAGGGAGGAAACAGATAAGGTAGGGCAAAGCCCGACCACCAAATAGACAAGGTAGGGCAAGGCTCGACCAAGAGAGAGAAACGCTTTGGTTGTGGTGGAAGAAGCAGAGGTCCACACCTGGAGCGCCCCAGGGGTTGCAGATCACAGCAAACACCCCTGGATGTAGGGACCAGTGGCCTTGGACGACTGAGGACCGGCCCAGAAGATCACATCCCAGGGACGGCCAGACTGAAGATAACTGAGATGGCCAGAAACCTGAGTTCCGCCCAGGAGGGAAATTCCCAAGAAGCAAGCAAAGACAGAATTGCCCTAGGCCCCAAAAAGGTTGAAGGGGAAAAAGCTTCTGCCAAGACCCCAGACCGGGCGGTCCCTGAAAACACCTCCCAGCCTGACAGACTGGCAGGGATGGACAGGAAGGAACACCCCCGGAAAAAATGAGGGGGAAAACGAAGCCACCATAGAAGGGACCAACAAGACTGACGAGAGAGAACGATCTTGCGGCCAAGAGACAATGGAGACCTGTCACACCGGAAGAAAATCACCAGTTGAAGAGGTCGGTGATGAAACTGGGCAAATGGCCGCCGCCAATCGACCCAGGACATCCATGCAAAAGCGAATGGAAACTGGAGCAGGGAGCCGAAGGCATCAGACTCTTGAAAAGAGTCGAAAGTGGGCAGAAGCCGCATCGAACTGGAGCCCCAGGAGAGCGGTTGGGCTTGTCCCAAATGACCATCCAACCGAAGTGAGACTCCCTAACTAGGAAAATAATAAAACATAAGACCTGGTCTGGAGAGAACTCCAGACCATGTCCACCTCCTTAGACACGAAGCTTAAAACTGATTACCTCAGGGCCTGGAGGCGGGTATATCCTGCTGGGAGGAGCAGACTTCTTTGTTGCCATAGTGTCATACCTCCTAGAGACAGCAGCATACATCCACGGTCTGTGTCGCCCAATGGAGCCGATAGAGAAACAGGATTTTTTATGAAATTAGGCACAAGGGAAGGGGTTTGAATGTGAGCAGGGGCAGAAGGGGGGGGGGGGGGGGGTTGAATGTAAACAGGGGCCGGGGTGTGAATGGAAGCAGGGGGGGGGGGTTTGAATGGAAGCAGGGGAGGTTTGAATGGAAGCAGGGTTGGGTGGCTGTGGGTGAATTGAATCAGTGGCAGTGGTGGATGGGTGGCTGCAGGGTGAATGGAAGCAGTGGGTGGCTGAGGGGAGAATGGAAGCAGGGGTGAGGGGTGAATGGAAGCAATGGCGGGGGGAATGAAGGCAATGGCGCTAGGAGGCTGGAAGCAATGTGGGTGGGTGGCTGGAGGCAATTGGATGGGAGGCTGAAGGTGTGAGTGGGTGGGTGGCTGGAGGCATTTGGGAGGGAGGCTGAAGGTGTGAGTTGGTGCATATGGGAGACTGCTGTGGGCATTCTGTGGATGTGTGAGGCTGCTGGGGGCATTGTGTGTGTGTGTGAGGCTGCTGGGGGCATTGTGTGTGTGTGTGAGGCTGCTGGGGGCATTGTGTGTGTGTGTGAGGCTGCTGGGGGCATTGTGTGTGTGTGTGAGGCTGCTGGAGGCATTATGTGTATGTGTGAGACTGGGGGCATTGTGTGTGAGACTGGAGATATTTGTGTATGTGTGTGTGTGTGAGACTGAAGGTATTTGTGGGAAAAAATATAGGATGATGCAGGAAAAGTAAGGAGCCTAATATATATGTGTTCTGTGGTGAAGAGTTGTGACAGGAAGAAACCATTATGATGGTCCGGGTCAGATGGAAAAGAGAAGTGAACGACTCCGATCAGAGAAGACCTCACCTGTGAGTCCTGCATATAGCAGCACTGTAATCTACATAACTACCAGATATATAGGTTATGTGTATTGCTTCTTTTTAGCCATTTTTTTCTCATACGTCGAATATTATTCGGTAGGGGTGCGCCGCGAAATTTTTTTTAAGCGAGGGGTGCCCTGAACCGAAAAAGGTTGGGAACCACTGGGCTAATGAATCAAAACATCAATATTGGACAACTTCTTATAAGACCAAAATAAGTGCGCCAAAATCTCACTCTGATGAAAAATATTGAACAGGCCATAACAATGATTAGTCCAACCACAGGATCAGGGAGTTTTTCTCTAGCTGCAAACATGGTGTAACAATATTTATTTGGTAATTAAAAGAATAATCCACGCAAAACAGATAATACTGGGTTATGCTTACTGCGTGGCATGAGATAACGGCAAATAATCCCTATGTTATTTACCACCCCTTCAAGACCGTAAAGGGAACCAATCATCAGATTTATCCTCACCATTCCCGGGGGACGCAGGGATGTTGAAGATATTAACTTATAAAATAGTCACCGCCGTGCCTGTAAGTAGTCCCCTGGGCATGGAGCTCCTCTCGCCTAGTCCCGTTATTCAACCGGCAGCGATGCCCCCTCCGCTTGATTGACGGGCCGTGTCATCGCTCTGCTCACTGAACAGACGGAGCAGAGTGATTATGCGGCCCGTCAATCAAGCGGAGGGGTCGTCACTGCCGGCTGAAGAACGGGACTAGGTGAGAGGAGCTCCCCGCCCAGGGGACTACTTACGGGTGGGGCGGTGACTAGTTTATAAGTACATATCCTCACCATCCCCGCAGGTAGGAGTGTCCCCTGGGATGGTTAGGATAAAGATTTTACCCTATATAACGCTTTGCGAAGCATTACATCGGGTGAAATCTGATGATTTGTTCTCTTTAAACTGTGTTATGCCTTTTGATCAGCTCTATACAGATTGTCTTTTTGCAGTTGAGGTCTTTAATAGCTTTCTCTAGACAGAATACTAAAGTGTGTTTTTCAGTACAGTAATTCTATGCTTCTTACCTGACACTGGTGTTGTAATTTCTTGGTGGGTCGGCCTACTATAAAAATCTGCATTGGTGACAAACCTATAGAGCTGTATACTGAGATGTCTTTTGTGGACCCGTAAGCTGCATGGATTTTCATGTGTACCTGTAAAAATAAATCAAACATACCATTTAAATTAGATATGCCATAAATGTCTGTTAGGTGCAGGTCCTACCTTTTCCCAAACACCCCCCCCCCCCTCAAGCTAAAAGCTAAAAACAGTGCTTAATCACTGTTTACTTAACTCCCATACATGGTGTTATGTGGTTTGCGTTATTTCCTTGGATGCTAATGGGAGTTGCCTAAACTGCATATAACAGCTGGCTTGGCTAATCTTGGGATAGGTGTGGGTGCCAGATGTAAAACTACATTTATGGCATCCATATAGCAATACCCCCTTTAATTCTGAATCTACTGCACATATTCCAGTCAAAAGGTGAAGAACATCTAAAATTACATTTATATACGTTAATAGTGGTAAACAAAGCAAAATGGTAATTAATGAAGTCAAAACTTTGGTTTCATTTTGATCATATTTAAGCAAAGGTGCAATAAAATGTATAATTTCAACACTTTTAACCTTTGTGTGATCTATTGGCATATATACTATGCATAATTCAATGAATGGATCTTACATCTTGAATCAGGCTTTTCAAAAAGTTTCCCTTGTGGCGCAGAGGATCATGAACCAATCCATCACAAAAAGACACTACACCATGCGGAAAGTTGTGCTGTGCAAGCCATGCTACCACTCTTTGCTTCTGCATGTCAGGTCTGCCTGTCACATAAATAATGAGGTAGCCAAGATCTTGCCAGTGCCTAGAGAAATATGAAGGTGGTGTTAAAAGGGTTTTTGGCTGTACAAAATGGATAATAAACTTAAGCTTGTACAGTGAAGAAACAGACCTCACTACATCTACTGCTCCTGCTCTGACTTTAGGGTCACTGCCCATAATGGAAACACTGGCTGCAAAAGATCCATCAATGCTGAACACTACAAATTCTGTTCCTTTTGGTAAAACATGAAGATGGCTGTCCGCAAATGTATGGTCTCCCCTAAACAGAAAACAAAACATATTTTAGTTAATCCCTTTTACTATATTACAGATAAGCTTTCAAATTGTTTTATTTGCTGGTTGTCCAGTGCCCTACAAACATTTTAGTATGAGTTCAGGTTGATAAAAAAAAAAAAAAAAAGTTATACTCACCTGCCATGATATACCACCATGTTCATCCCAGCAGTGGTCCTGGTCTAGACTTTTATCTCATCAGACAGGAAATGCCTGTACAGTCAGTCAATACAGGCAATCAGAGTACGTGATATGTTTTCATTAACTTGGCTGTATGTGACCATTGTTTTAGACTTCAACTGGAGGGCTATAGACTTCAACTGGAGGGCTATAGACCCATTTGAAGAGGGGAGTGGTCACTCCCGAACACAGTGATCAAAGGATTACATTGCAACTATCAACGGTTGCTCCAATTCCAGCCATTAAAGCGATAGCTAAGCTATCAATTAATAGCACCGGCTTTAGGACAACATGGGGCACATATGCAGGGCTTTTTCTAGTATTCTGTAAAATACTGTCCTCCGTGTGTTTTATACTAAAAGATATAATCATAAATATGCCAATCTTGCTTGCAACATGCACATGTCATTCACAGAGATATGGTTGGGAATATATATAGTGATAATTTAGGTGGAATTTTTTCTCCTCTTCCAATATATAACCCCCTTAGGCTAGGTTCACACTACAAAATTTCTGAGCGTGGCCAGATATATTGCTGTCCCTATAGACGGCAATGTATACCAGGCGGATTCCGGCAAAAGAATCAGCATGATTATTTTGGCAGCAAAACATCTGCCACTGCAGTTCTGTACTGTGTAATGGAATTATTTTTATTTTTTCTGAATTTATTTATAACTTTTATAGTTAAACCTAAAAATACATTAAAACAGAGCTCGAGCACAGAACCCTCCACCAATAACAATATAAAAATTCCAGAGTAATTTGGCAACACAGGAATAGACAATTAAGGAGATCCGCACCCAGGCCAACATCCAGACACCAGACAAACACACAACCCAACACATGCGCACACACACTCCCAGAGTTGCCCCCCCACTTCCCATGTCAAGAAAAATATAAACTCTCTACTCAGGAGAACTCACACGTTCTGGAGGCACTATAGATTCTCCCAACAGCAGCCAAGGCATCCAGACTTTGTCAAATTTCCTGGGGCACCTGCGACTATTATAGAGTCCTATATAACGGTACATACTTGTTAACTAAATTAAATCACCATGAGATGGAGGAGGAGAGGTATCTTTCCAGGCCATAATCAGAACCTTGCGGGGGCAGAACAACAGAAACCTAATGAGTAGGTGCCTATGGGAGCCCAAAGCCAGATCATTAATGACACCCAAAAGACACACAACGGGAAAACACAAAGGGGAACTCCAAGTGATCAGTCATAAACTGTATTACCGCTCTCCAAAAGGGTTCCACACAGGGCAAATCCACATCGCATGCAAAAGAGAGCCCACATCTGCATGACACCTGAAATAAGAATTAGAAGAAGAGCCACCAATACAGAACAGCTTAACTGGCGTATAATACAAGCGTAGGACTAGTCTGA
Source organism: Hyla sarda (assembly GCF_029499605.1). Lineage (NCBI taxonomy): Eukaryota > Metazoa > Chordata > Amphibia > Anura > Hylidae > Hyla > Hyla sarda. Next base: position 463,960,792 of record NC_079189.1, read on the forward strand.
CTTGAATAAGTAGATCCCTATCACTAACCACCGTAGGGTAATAGGTTTTGGTAACTTCTTGCCACTGATCCTCCGTCATATCTGAAATATCTTCCACCGATTTCACAAAAAACAACTCAAATGGATCAGGGCCCACCGATTGAAGCAATACATATGCCTGAATCAGAGGTCCGGTGAGGTTGGCAGTGCCCAAAAGCAGCTCCACATCAGAAAAAGTTGGAGTCACATGAAGAGAGCCAAACTGCGCCACCACCGCATGTCTCAACTGGAAGTACCGGAACTGAGCACTTCAAGGGAGATCAAACCGTTCACACAATTCTTGAAACAAAGGAAAAGAAGGAAATTTCCCAAACAAGTGCGTGGCGAACTTGACTGAGTGATCAATTCAAAAGCCGGCTGCCTCCAACTCCTGTAGGTGCTCAAAATGAGGATTTCCCCACAGAGGTACTCTAGGAGACAGTAGTGGCAACGGACGGCGTTTGGAGACAACACCTCAGCCACAGTTCTAATAGGAGGCAACAACTGGGTAGTAGAAGTATATATATATATATATATATATATATATATAAAAGGTGTTAGTCAAAGTTTCATACGAACCCATGAGAGCTCCCGCCAGAGCAGTAGATGCATTTGCCAGATCCAGGTCGATCCACCAGGCAGCATACACCAACTGAGATGCTAAAAGTAATTATGCATGTTAGGAGCACCTAAACCACCCTGTCGCTTGGACACCTGGAGCAGCGCTTGACCCAAATGTGGAGGTTTGTCTTGCCAATAGAAGGATCTCAAAACACCACCCAGCTTTACAAAATACTTCTTAGGGGGCATCACCAGAGAAAGAAAAAGATATAAAAACTTAAGTATATCATTTTAAAGATATTAATTCTGCCAGCTAGGGAAATGGGCAGAGAGGACCAAGCCCGCAATTTGGCCATTGTAGACAACAAAACTGGATCTAAATTCAACTCTACATAAGTCGGCACATTAGCAGAAACCTCTCCCCCTAAATATCTAAACAGTTAACCCATAGACCTGAGAAGGACCTAAAATCATCTAAGAGAGTAAACAAGGCCCCAAGGGAACCCTGAACATCAGCTAAGTAAACCAGTGTGTCATCTGCGTACATGGATCCTTTTTCTTCCAAGGATCCTTTACATACCCCATGAATACAGGTGGATGCTCGAATGCTGGGTTTGTGTCCAAGATCTTGGGTCTTCCAGAAGGACAATGACCCCAAACATACGTCAAAAAGCACCCAGAAATGTATGGCAACAAAGCAATGGAGAGTTCTGAAGTGACCAGCAATGAGTCCAGATCTAAATCCCATTGAACACCTGTGGAGAGATCTTAAAATTGCTGTTGGGAAAAGGTGCCCCTCCAATAAGAGAGACCTGGAGCAGTTTGCAAAGGAAGAGTGGTCCAACATTCCGGCTGAGAGGTGTGAGAAGCTTATTGATGGTTATAGGAAGCGACTGATTTCAGTTATTTTTTCCAAAGGGTGTGCAACCAAATATTAAGTTAAGGGTGTCAATAATTTTGTCCAGACCATATTTGGAGTTTGGTGTGACATTATGTCCAATTTGCTTTTTTTCCTCCTTTTTTTGGTTTAGTTCCAATACACACAAAGGGAATAAACATGTGTATAGCAAAACATGTGTTACTGCAATCCTTTTCTGTGAGAAATACTTATAGAAACATAGAATGTGTTGGCAGATAAGAACCATTTGGCCTATATAGTCTGCCCAATAATCTGAATCCTATCAATAGTCCCTGGCCCTCTCTTATATGAAGGATAGCCTTATGCTTATCCCATGCATGTTTAAACTCCTTCACTGTATTTGCAGCGACCACTTCTGCAGGAAGGCTATTCCATGCATTCACTAGTCTCTTAATAACGTAATACTTCCTGATATTACCTTTAAACCTTTGCCCCTCTAATTTAAAATGATGTCCTCTTGTGGTAAAGCTCTTCTCTCTTTCTACTACTTCATTTTCTTGAAAAATTTCAGGGGTGCCAACATTTACGGCCATGACTGTGTATACATCAAGGCTAACTACGTACATGCCATCGCATGTTGAAAGCAGCATAAACATACAATGCTTTTGTATGTCGGGCCCATCATATAAACGGCTATCTGGCACCACAGACTGCTTCAGCTGCTGCTGGATAGCCAATTAATGTGCCCCGGTGAGTGTCACTCACCTGTTTCCACCACTTTGGACGTCCTCTTCAGGCTCCTCTGCATAGCCGTCGCTCTCCGCCATCATCACGTCGCCGCGCACGCCATCCCGTCATGCGATAGGAGCGGCGTATGCAGTGATGTGATGACGGCGATGGAGAGCGACGATCCAGGGCAGTGGTGATGGTCCGGAGCGGCAGGGACACCCTTAGGACGTGATGACGTCGATGGGAAGCAACGATTCAGGGAAGCTGTGAAAGCCCGGAGCGGCAGGGACACATGAGTATAACATTCTATATTACTATTGCACGGATCCCTCAACATACGATGGATTCAAGTAGCGATGGTTCATTTGGAACGAATTACCATCGTATGTTGAGGGATCACTGTAGTCTTTGAACAATAGCCAGGGAGACCTCCTCAGCGGAAAAAGGAGCATCTAAAGCATCTGCCTGAGCCGTAGTCAAGGGCTGAAGAGGCAGACCATTCAAAAAAGCGACCAATCCCTCCAGAACTACTGACAAATGAGAGGTATAGAGACTACTATAAAAGTTCCGAAACACAGTATTAATAGCAATAGGGTTTGTCTCGAGAATTTCATTAGCCCCCCTAATACAGGGTATAGACACCACTGGCCTACATTCCCTATATGACCAAGTATGCCAGTAACCGGCCATTTTTATCCCCAAATTCGAAGATGGTTGCCTCCCTGTCCACCATCCTCTTCTGAATCTTTTCCTTCTGAAGGATCAGGAGAGCTCTTTGGCCCTCAACCATTGATGTTCAGCATCAGGGGATGGATCCCTCACTACCTCTGCCTCTAAAACCCTAATTTCAACCTGTAACGCCTGCTCCCTAGCAGAGTAAGCTGACCTCTGTCCCGCAACCCCAGCCATAATGGCCCCCCTCACATGCGCCTTATAAGCATCCCATTAAACTAACTTGTCTGGGTGGGACCTATTGTGTTCCCAGAAACAATTATGGGCTTTATGTAAGGATGCTGTCACCGCCTCTTCCCGCAGCCAGCCGGGACGCATCCGCCAGACTTTAGGACAGTATAAGAGCTGAGTGGTCAGAGATCCCCCTAGTGGTATACATGACATTTCTTACCAGAGGTAGAAGATCAGACAAGGCATACGCCAAATCAATCCTGAAAAACTATTTATGTACTGCTGAATAGAATGAAAATAATGGGTCAGACGGGTGCTTCCAGCGCAATACCTCAGTAAGGGACAACGCCGCACTACAGGCATTAAGTCCGGGAGAGCCGGAATCTGTTGCACCGGTACGATCTACCCTAGGATCTGGGACCACATTAAAGTCACCAATGAGGAGAACAGGCAGAGAGGGAAATGTTAGTAACGTAGACGTAATACAATCTAGGACAGCCACCTGAAACGGGGGTGGGGTGGGGCGACATACACAGACACTAAAAGAAAACTAAAGGCATGGAACGAACACTGAACAATCACAAACCTGCCAAAATGGTCGCAAGCCACTTGATCAATAACCAGAGGGAGAGACTTAGTCACTAAAATAGAGACCTCCCCTCACGAAAGAAGAAGAATATGTAGAGTGATAACCTCTTGCTATCCATGCCCTTTTTAGGGCAAGAATTTTCTGACCAGTAAGTCTTGTAAACAGATCAAATGCAGGATCTGTCTTCTGACAATGTCCAAACACAAAGCACATTTAAATTTGGAGTTAAAGCCCTGAACATTCCATCTAATAACTTTAAGTGACCTCATTATCCGTACCTGGAAAAATAGACATCAGGAAAAACATGAGATAACAGTGAACCTCCACCACCACAAGATATGGGAGCAATAATAAAAAAATAAAAAAAATCTCAGAACACATGGCCACCACCTGGGGCTCTCCGGGAACATGGGAACATACACCACACAAACCACAGACAGGACAATGGTCCAGACAAACCCATAAACAAATGCAAGGCATAACAATCGCTTCCCCAACAAAACTCTGTCTAACACTGGGAACTAGTGCAGACCCTAGACTATAAACTCTAACAAGTAGGAGGTAGCAAGAACTCTAGCAATCCGAACCGTCCGTCCCACACCCTCCCACCAACTCAACACATCTAAGTAACAAGTGGGCCAACTCCCTAAATAATCCCAAATGGGCAGTAGCATAGGAGAAAAATGTCCAATAAACACAACAACCTGGAATACCTAAGTAGGAACCTATCTTCCTACTCTAATTAGCTAAGAAATAGTGGTACTCTTGGACAGAGTCTGCCTCAGATATGAGTCCGGGGTGACCGCCACCAGTGCAGCATCCACCCACTGCAGAGCCTTGGCTGGTGAAGTAAAGAACCATGTGGTCGCACCATCCACCACACGCACTCTGGCCGGTAACAACATGGCATATCGGCATCCTTTAGTACGCAGGCAAAGACGGACTTCAGTAAATTCAACTCTTTGTTTGCACAGTTCCACTGATAAATCAGGATAACATGCAACTCGACTGCCATTAAGAAGTATTTCCCCTTTAATACGGACAGCTCTCAGGATAGCATCTGTCCCTGTAGTGGAGCAGTTTCGCCAGGAACGGTCACAGGGGAACCACAGGTAGAGGGGACCTAGCTGGAACTCTGTGCGCCCTTTCCACAGTGAAGTAGGGGGAAAGGTGTCAGGTGGTAGAATCTCTTTTAACCAGGATTCCAGAAAGGCAACCGGATTCGAGCCCTCAGTCTTCTCACGGAGGCCCACCAGTTGAATATTATCGTGCCGAAGCCTATTTTAAAGTTCATCTGCTCGATCAAGGAAAGTTTTTATTTGGCGCTGCATAGAAGACATCTGCTCTGGCAAAGGCTGCAAAGTATCCTCAACAGTTGACACTCTGCTTTCCACCTCCCCCGTGCGCTCCTGCAACAAATTCTTGCTGATGTTCTTGCTCTTAACAACTGCGTACATTTTTGGTCAATGGCATCAACCGGGCAGGAGGCATGCTGGGGTGAATAATGTCTCTCAGGGCTGGGCAAAACGGAAAACAGGGGGGGGGGGGATGAGGGCTCAGGTGATGCTCTACCCACATCCTCAGGAGGTCTAGAGAACTGACAGAGTTTTTGCTGCATGGGCAGACACTTTAGAGACCAAGGGGGTAGAAGCACAGGAGTCCCTTCTTGATTGCCCACTAGGCTGAGACTGGCCCGCATCTGAGGAGACTTCATCTTCTGAAGACTGTCTGGCTGATTCAGCCGCCTGCTTAGATTTTTTAAGAGTGACTCCTTGGTCCCCCCATTTGCTTAACTGCAGGTGTACAACAGGAGGGTGAGGAGAGGAGTGTAGGTACACAGTCCAGCAATCAGTATAATAGGAGTATATCCTTCGGCAGAAGCTCCAACTGTATTTTAAGCAGCGCAGCAGCAGTTGTAATGTACTCACTGTGAAGCACCAGTCCAAAGCACCCCTGCAGAGTAGTAGTATTGCAGCTCAGAGGGCAGAGCTATAGTAGCAGTACCAGCACCCTTTTGTCAGGATGCTGCCGGATGCAATGCTGAGGCGCAGCAGGCACACCATAGAGATGAAGTACGGGGGGGGTCGTCTCTGGCTAGCAGCAGCAGGAACTCCCCAGCAGAAGCCTCACTAGCAGGCGAGGCAGCTCTCTCCCGGCTCACAGTCCAGGCGCGGGAGTCATCAGGGCAACCACAAGCTCCGCCCATGAAGGAGAACAATTGTGGCTGTTCTTTGCCGAGTCCTCCCTGATAACACCGCTGCTTCAGGCCTCCTGCACCTGCCGCTCACCCCACAGCACTGGATGCTGTCAGTGTACATCAATGCTAGTCCCAGGGCACCTCTCAAGCTGCTCCGTCGTGTAGCCCGACTCCGTAACACTCCCGGCGCCGCTTAGCAGGATCTTCCACCCATGCACCGAACAAGCTCCAGCAGCGGTCACCAGGTTCTTCCGGCTGTCAGGGTCAAGATTTTCAGGGTAATTTAGAGCTGGGGTAGCGGGAGCACAGCAATGTGCGACTGCTCAGCTCCTCATCCAGTGTGCAGCAGAATTTCTGAGTGTAATTTCTAAGCGCATTTACACTCAAATTCCGTAGTGTGAACCTAGCCTTAAAGTTGCATTAACATTAAAATAACTCTACTGAATGATTAGCCTGGGCTTGGGCTGAACTTTATTGTCTCATGCCAATAGCCAGAGCACAGCTTGGGCCAAAACTGTAAGCGAGTTAAGAATATTGTGGCCAGCTTTTCACCAGGATGAAATTGAATGATTATTTGTAAGGAAACCTTAGTTATGTTCAGCTAGAAATAGATATGATACTTTATAATTTTAGGGTACTAAGGCCATAATGACCACTATAAAAAGGCATAATATTAGAGCATATTATTATAAAGGAGTTACCAAAGACAATGTTACTATAAGACAGATTGATATATCCCCCCCCCCCATAATTAAAAAAAATACCAAAGAGAAAGACATAAATATTCTGCAATATGGAGCCTAAGACAAGCACCTAGGAAAATGAAGCAATATGTGACTATGAAAATCACATGGGACCTTCAGAAGTAGGCCACAAGCAGAGGGATGGGAAAAAGTATATAAAGTTTTTTCAAGAAGGAAGACAACTGTCTCTATAGATACCTTGCATTTAAATATCTAACCTATTAAAAGGTATTAAAGCATAACTGAGGATAACAGCTCCAGTCATGTTTCAAGGCTCTTTCATGGGTAAGACTCTACTTACAGAGTGTATAGTATATCTAAAAGTTTTACGAGAGAGTCTTCTTCCTTCCAGATCATATTGCAAATCAATCATTAAATCTTATTATAAAAAAGACACAATTGAACAGTGTTATTAAAAATAGTAAAATTTTATGAAAGTCTTCTCGTAGACAACAAAATGAATAAAAAATTATATAAATTTCAGCATAATTCCACAATACCTGACAACCATTTTGAGAGGATATACCCCAACTCCAAGTTTTTTATTTTCTGGGATCACATAGGAAATTCGACCACTGCTGTTAGTTAATTCAGTATCGAAGTAAACCCATTCTCCAGATGGTGGTTGAGTCATTATATGAATGTCCACCTAGAAGATAAAAAAATATCACAATGCATCTGATGTCTTTTCAGAGTTGCTGTCTAAGTGCGGCCATGTGATATACCACATGACACCACTGAACCTAAAAATTTATTCTATTATTGTTGTTTATAAATGTAAGAAACCCACAGAACAACACAGTCTCTGCTTTGTTAACCCTTTTGTGAGTTTGTCTTATTACATTTGTTGGTTAAAGCTGCTTCTGTAATTTTTTAGCCCCCGTGTCAGAAGAACAGTGCAGCAGTTAGGGACCAGAGTGCAGACAACACTTGTACATTTGGATCATGCAAATAAACATACAATATTATTCTGTTAATTTAATCCGCTTCATTAACCATGTTATCCTTTTACTGATATTGTAAAAAAAAATTGTAAAGTGTATACATAAGTTGATTGTGTTAGTTATAACAAACCTTTTCCCCAGTAAGTGTGACCATGTCCAGAGGGCCATACATAAACCTTCCAGCGAGAGTCTGAGGGCCATCTTCATTGGCTAACGCATCATTAATTCTGTGGTTAGCAGCAACATTCTTAAAGGTAAAAGAAAGGTTAATAGTATACAGGTAAGGGATGTTCTACACTGTCTGTCCACATCAGGTGCCTGTTACAAAGGAACAAACTACCAGCATTTTGAAGAAACATGAGGTGCCATCTGATTGGTCAATAAAAACCTGCTAGAAATAAGCCACTCTTCTTTTTACTCACATGCTGCCTCTGTTCTCAATGCAGTAGATTTTTATGACAAGTTTTCTCTCATTTTTGCTCCCCAGCTGTTTCGGGAACAGGGTTTTTTGTGTAAATAGGTGCTTTTTGTGGCCCTTTAGAAGACCAAAAAAGAGGTGGATTGCTTACCGTTTTTTTTTTTTTTTTTTGTATTGAGAATGTGTCTCTAGATAAGACGTCAGAGTGTAGATGTGATCATTAGTTTGGTGTTAAAGTACAACTGTTATTAGCAAAAATATTTTGTTTAATGTAGAAAATAACATGTATATTTGATATATACATTGATTAAAAAAAATGTGTATATATTTTTTTCCCTGCAGTTATTACCTGCATGTCTATGTGAGGAGACCAAATACAGGTGTGGGTGGACAAGCAGGGCTCTGCACTGAGGCTCTATGTCACGCTCCCGGCTAGCACAGCAGGATGATTGACAAGCCAGGAGCCTGCACTGTATTTGGTCTTGTCACAGAGACACACATGCAGGGACAGCATTTTTTCACCCAAAAATATACACATTTTTTAACCAATATACATTAAAAATATACATATAATGGTATTTGCTACATTATATAAAAAGATTTTGCTAACGACAGGGAAACTTTAACCCCTTAACCCCCCCCCCCCCCATTTGGGCCTTAAGGACTCAGACAATTTTATTTTTAAGTTTACCTTTTTTCCTCCTCGCCTTCAAAAAATCATAACTCTTTTATATTTTCATCCACAGACTAGTATGAGGGTTTGTTTTTTGCGTGACCAGTTGTCCGTTGTAATGCCATCACTCACTTTACCATACAATGTATGGCGCAACAAAAAAATAATACTATTTATGAGGGGAAATTGAAAAGAAAACCGCAATTTGTGTTCTTTATTCTTTGGGTCAATACGATTAAAATGATACCCCTGATAACTTACTTTTCTATTACTGTTGCGCTTAAAAAAAAGCAAACTTTTTAACCAAATTAGTACGTTTAAAATCCCCCTATTTTGAAGACCTATAACTTTTAGATTTTACCATATAAGCAGCGGTAGGAGGGCTCATTTTTTGTGCAGTGATCTGTTCTTTTTATTGATACCATATTTGCTTATATAAAACTTTTAATACATTTTTATAATTTTTTGGGAATAAAATGTTATAAAAAGCAGCTATTTTGGACTTTATTTTTACGTTCACCGTACGATATCATTAACATTATATTTTAATAGTTCGGATATTTACACACGCGGCGATACCAAATATGTATATAAAATAATTTTTTTTTACACCTTTTGGGAGTGAAATAGGGAAAATGGGACAATTTAAGTTTTTATTAGGGGAGGAGGTTTTTCAATTTTTTTTAACTTTTATTTTTACACTTTAATAGTCCCCATAGGGAATATTTATAGCAATCATTCGATTGCTAATACTGTTCAGTGCGATGCATAGGACATAGCACTGATCAGTATTATCGGTCATCTTCTGCTTTGGTCTGCTCGGTCGCAGACCAGAGCAGAAGACCCATGGAAGGAAGCGGAGGCAGGTGAGGGGACCTCCAT